>NC_048433.1:14925627-15225627 GCF_004353265.1 Vitis riparia | reverse complement strand
TAACTTCTCAGATTTCACCCCAGACTTTTGAGAATGAAATTTAATACCCAAGCACCTACAATATATTAAACTCCACCTATTCACCCTTGTAACGAGCATTGAGGTCGGTGGCTCCTAACCAATAAAGGTTTAAGGCACCGGGTTTTAAAGACTTTTGCCATATACCCCTCAGACCTTGCTCGGGTTTCAAAGCAAGTGCAACACTTTGTTCTTGTTTATTTTTTCAAAGGCTCATTGGCCTTTTATAAGGTGTCCCAATACTATTAAAACGAAGTCAAAAGTACCAAGTCGAAATTTTCCTAAGTTTAGGGGGTGAGATAGTTTTTCATCTTATAAACGGAACTTAATGTGCACAGTATGTGGTAAGATTAAAGTGAAAGAAATAAAGTTGAATTCAATAGGAGTTTCAATAATTCATCAACCTTAATACGCATTGATTACTACTCACTAAGTGCTATTTCATAGCTTGTAATTAACTCTTTTAAACACTTTTGAGTAGTAGTTATCACCTTTTAACCCAATTAACATATTAAGGACCCTTGCAATCAATTCTAATCAAATTGTGTTAAGTTTTTGTGTTTTGATAGCTTTTTGATCACCAAAGCAATCCGAGATTGAGGAGAGTTCTTTGGAATCCATGGCAAAAGATGTCCGGACAGGGCATCGGGACACACCATCGGAGGGTGGCGGAATATGGGCTGTGGCAGGCTGTCGGAATGACGTAGCAAGGCTTGCTCACTTTAGTCAATGATCCGGACAACATATCCGGATAGGATAGGCTATCGTCCGGGTGTGATGTTCACGAGTGCCATGTGCTTCTCCCTGAGGGAATCCGGATAGGGGAGTGCACCGCGTGTCCTCTTGGGGAATCTGGATGGAGTTGCTCCGGATAGCGACGCGCAGCATAGCTCATTCCACCTTCTCCGGATATTTCACAGCCGGATGGGAGAGGAGGACGTTTCAACTTCCCCGGTCAGACATGTCCGGATCCTTTGATCAGATATTTCACATCTGGATATCTTTCAGTCGGATGGGAGAGGAGGACGTTTCAACTTCCCCGGTCAGACATGTCTGGATCCTCTGATAGCGCTTACCCGGAGAGTTTTTCTCTCAATATACAGTGCCGCGGTGTTCTCCTGAAGCTTCCTGATATTTCCGACCAACATCTTGAGATATTTGCTTTAGATATTTGATGTCTAAATCCCCAAACTCTCCTTGTAACCCACCTATCATAGGATTCCTTAGTCTTTAAGTAAGAACAAAGGGTGAATAACCTCATATATATAGTTTGTAATTTTCTTTACACAAGCATATAATATAGAAGAGAGTCGAGAGCTTATTCTCGGACGCATCCTTTGTACAATTTTGCAAGAAATATATTTTACAGAGCACTTGCTCTGTTTTTCCTATATATTTTCGTTTTCTCATTCTTTTTCTTACTAGCCAAACAAGCTCTGAGGAAGTTTCCTCAGAGAATGAGTGGTTAGACTTTTAGTTCCTTGGAGCTAAGGTTGCTGGGAAAGGTTCCAAGTGCAAGAATTTATAGCTTTGTGGTTTCAGCCATTAATGAAGAGAAAGTGTGATCCTTTAATGATTTCTATGTTTTTAGTGAACTTAAAACACCTTCAATTCACTTGAGTCAACACCTGGTAAGGCAAATGATCTCCATCCATGGAGATGCACTAGTTTACCTCTTGCGAGCTTTTGGAAAGTGACTTGAAGGTAGGATTTTCTAGAATTGCCAACACTTGGTAAGCTTTTGGACTCCAAGGAGACATCCATTAGTTATCTCTTGCGAGCTTGAGAAAGGAAGTCCAAAGTTAAAGATCACCTTGAATGGCAAATGCTAGGTGAGAGGCACGAGCCATTGCAAGTTGCATTAGTGAGAGGGAATTAGAGCTGGAATCCATTTAAAGGTTACATCTGTACAACACCGGTTAGAGAAATAACTATATGTTAATTCTCTAATGCGAGGAAATGAACCAAATGACCGAAGCTCTGTTTTTGCATAAGGAACCTCCCCTGTGAACCCAAACCTTCAAGGAATGTTTTTCTTCATAAGCAATTTCCATTACTTTCTTTTTAGTTAGCTTGAAACAAAACCTCATTTAACCAAAGTTTGTGTTTTATTTCTTAAGCTAACCTTGAAATGAAAAAGCACCAATTTAACCTTGAATTAGTATCAGTTGTGAGTTGAAAACCCTTCCCAGTGAACGATCCTATAGCCACTATGCTATATTAGCTAAAGCTATCCTAATGCATGGTGATATAGGTTATAAATTTTGTTGATTACTCTCTCAATCAAAAAGCACCAGCTGGACATGAATCAGCTGAGACACCAATTGGGAACGAATCACGCATAATACAAAATCTAAGATTTAAGTAAAAAGATAAGAATTCATTTTCTCCCATTTCATTTTGAGAATTTTTCTTTAATAATCATGGAGAGTAGAGTAAAAACTTTAAAAATTATTAAAAATTTAAGCAAAAACAACAAAATAACCTAGCTTTATTAGCAAAACTTCCTTCCTTAACTCTCCTCCCAACCAAGATCAACATTGCCCTCAATGTGGCAAGAACGATTGCAAATAAAGGGAGGAAGTGGTACCTCTTGAGTGACATGGAGTATGAGTCGTATAGGAGAAACCACATGATTCAAAAAAAAAAAAAACAAAAGAGTAATGAGTAGAGGAAATAGATGAATGGAAAATATAATAAAAAAATGATGTGTATATATTACTATGAGAAAGTACAATGTGAGATATGATCATGTAATACATCCAATCCTAGAATATAAAACATCAAAATAAGTAATTATGTCTACTAATATAATAAGTAAATATAAGATAAAGAGATGATCAAGTAGTGGTAGGATCATGTGAAGATGATAGATCTGTGGTGGCCTCGTGAGTGGGTTAAATCGGGAAATCGACTCTAGTGGTCTCCTCAACTGGAGCTATGGGCTCTGATGGTCCAGGAATGTTAGGCTGAGGTGGTGGCAGAAGTTCCAGATGCTGCTGAATCTGACGAAGGATAACAGTATGTCGGTCCTGCTGAGCACGTATGTCGGCTATCTGCCGGAATAAAGCAGTGTGTGTAGTGGTCAGTGTCTGGAATGTATGTACCATGGCACGAAACTTTGTGGCAGAAATGGTGATGGAGGCCTCAGATGTAGAAGGTGCATCCGGTGGAACGACAAGAGTGGTAGGAGGAGCAGTATAAGTGGCCTCAGGCATAAGTGTTGTAGGGGCATGTGGTACAGACTCCATGGGAAGTTCATCCTGCTGTGTCTACTCAGCCTATGGTGGCACTGGAGGTGCTGGCCTAGGTGGGGCTCCTAGAGGTACGAGAGTGAATCACTTTCGACAATGGTGGCAACGCTCAAAGTGGGGCTCAGTAGGATAGCCCATATACTCCAATATGTGACAGAGCAACCTCGGAAACAGTAGTGGAATAGTGTCGGCCTCTGGAGCTTCTTCTTGTGAACCTTCTCCTCGAAGTGGAGGAGAGAGGTGTGGACCCGCATTTTTCACGTGCGTCCCCACTCGATCGGCGAGACTCGCTTTTTATTTGTGAAAAATTAATTTTTGGAAAAAGTTGGAGTCGCCACTTATTTTATTTTTATTTAAAAGGGAAAATAAAACAAGAAAGAAAAACCCTAAAATGTGACTCCATAATTTTTGGAAAAAGCATGTCTTTGAAAAATCCGAGTCTTGGTCCGGGGATCAGGTTACTTATTGGGAAGGTACCTCTAGGAGGTAGCACCCCTCTAAACCCTAAAAAGGTCTCTACTAACAAAGTTAAGGGGAGTGTGGCCATTAATCAGTTAATTATGAATACCTAAGTAGACTAGGTGATTTCGAATATTGCATGCCTAACAAGAAAATCAACCATAAGAGGGAGTCAAAGTGCATACCTAAACGGCTTCTCAAGCGCTATCATAAAACATAAGAGATTAGTTTGGGAATCTATCACACAGCATGTGTCTTATCCGAGCAAATCAAGTATGTATTTAAACACCCAAGAATCACATCATGCATGGATATGGTCACTAATCACATACGTGTCCATAGAATTCTCGAAAAAATAGATGAGAAGAAGCGTACCTGTATAGCAAGCTAAAGCGCCTTTATGTGAAACAAGGTTAGCCCAATAACAAATATGAAACAAATTCATGTATATCATCAAGAGGAATAAAAAAAATCAATTAGATATCAAACAAACAATATGGAAGAGGGTATCAAGAATGTCGGGCCCCCACCAAAGCCCTAATTAATTTTGCATGAGTTGATTCTATGAATTCCATTATTTGGAATCATGAAGTTTATTCATGCTTGAGAAAATTGAGAAAAATCAAGAAAATCGATTGAAAGTCAAAGAAAATAGTGAAAGTGCATGCCGAGAGGAAAAATGGCAGCAAAGGATTATTGAAGATGGATTTTCAATGCTGGGAATATTTAGTTGAAAAAATGATTCAAAAATTCAATTTAAAACAATAAATTCCCAATCAAAGAAGCGAAGAGAGGAGGAGGTGTGTGTAGCAAGATAGCCATGAGGGACTGGAGATTGGGAGGTTTAGCTATTGCTGGATTGCTGATGGTTGTATGAAGAGGCCTCTATACATTGCTGGCATGTCTGGAGTAGAGCTGGCCATATTCATTTCAAAGCATGTGCTCACTTGCTGCCACTCATTCTCAAGTTTCAAATCTTCACTCAGAAGTTCATCTGATTCATCAATTTTCTTATAGTTCACTTCTGGATTTTTCTGTAGTTCAGAATCTGAGTTTTCTAGCTCATTGCGAACTTCATCTTTTGCCCTTTCAGTAGTACTAACTGGTCTTCTTTAGCTCGCATGGGAAAATTCACTGATGTAGCTTTTCGAATAAATACACGGACTGTTGCAACATCTCCAAGCTGTACGTGTGTTCCACTTATGTGAAATCCTTTGCATAGCTTTCTCTGGTTCAAACACTTGAGTCAGTCTGGAATTGAATTGCTGAAATGGGAGCCTGATATGAGCATGAAGGAGGCCGCTGTCCAGCACATAAACTTTCTGGCGTATTCAATGAGCCATCAAATCCAACAGCTGAGTCTGAATATTCATCATTTAATCCACCATCTTCTTCAAATGAAGGAAGCTCCATTGATTCTGGTTTGAATCTAACCTTTGCATTGATTTTATCCATGTGCTCATTGACGGTTTCTTCGGATGATAATGCCTCTCCTCTAATTTACTAACACGGTCTTTGTAATCAATTTTCAAAACATTGTCGCTATTCACATTATTGCCAGGGTTAAGAAATGATAGGAGATTCATAAACTCCAACGTGCTCTCCCTTATCTAACCATTATAAAGAAGAAGCCTTAAATCAGCCACAAGTATCTTATATTCTGCAAAATGTGATGAAATTTTGGGGCGTTGACATTCATCAATTATGACAGCTTCCCATTTTGATTCATATTTCCATTCACCCTATCATTGACATTGAAAATTGGGTGTGTAATCTTTACAAGGGCAGTAGGTGGCATATTGGCAAAATGGTCATAGTCAAGAAGGTGAGCTGTCACTTCTCTAAACCTGTCCCCTCAACCCTCATTAAACGTTTCAGGCCTGATTGCCCAAGGGTTTTCCCCACCCAACTCTTTGGGCTATTTGGGAAAAGGCTCCTCATCTATTGGCTTCACAAATGGTAACAATCTCACCGTTACAGTTTCTAAAATAGTATGAACTTCCAAACCCACCGCAAACAGGAATTGGATCAATACCATTCTCTATTGCCTTCTCAATGTTCTTCACCCGTAACTTTATTGAAGCAAAGTAATTTGAGCACCCCGATATTTCAATTGGACCACTCTTTCATCGTCATTACCACCAATAAAGTTTGCATTAATACCAAATCTTTTACTTGAATTTGTTCCAATTCTGAGTTGTCAGGTTCAATTACTTCAGCCTACAGAGTCAGCCCAACTTCTTCCAATTCCGGATTAATCTATGAAGCTTTTTCAATTGTAAATCCGGAAAGCATCATGCATAATCTACATTTCTGGAAGTCCTTGGGGAATAATTTCTTCACTGAGCCTTTGTCGATACACTTACGGTGAACATCGACTTCAATCCTCATGAATTATCATCACTCCTTTAGCATAATCAGTGGACCTTGAGGTGAATTGCAAAAAATGAAGATCATCTGGCTGTTTTTCAAATTGATCAGCAATATCTTCTTGAAGCAAATCTCTGGAACACTTGATCCAAGAATCTGTATGCGACCATGGAAGATCAGACCAACGAGTTGAGGCTTTCGATTTTATTTTATTTTTTATATGAGATCAAAACTCTTCACAGAACCTGCACAGCCAGCTCTTTGCAGTAGATCCGGAGAAAGAACTGGAACTGGTAAGAGTTCTGCCCTTATGCACTCAAAGAGGGGATCAATGAAGTCCAGACCTGGAATGTAGTCCTTTGTAAGTCCTCTGGCTTGCCATTACCCCTTCTTCATTAATTCAGGTATAGAGTGTTTTATTTTGGATGACTTTGTGAGTCTCCCAGTGCTTCAAATAGCCATTAAGGGAAACAATATTCGAGGAATTACACTCCTGGGAATACATCCAATCTTTTGAAATCCCCACCCCGCCAATCTGATTACAATGAAAACATCCTCAAAAAAAATATGGGAAATCTTGGTAAAGGATTGTCACTTGTTGTCTAACTCTGATCAAAAGTTTTCTCCGAAGCATGACCCTCATCCACAAACATGCTAATTAAGTTCTGATTAAACGACATGCATCCAGATTCTATTTTGAACTCTGCCATCAATCTTTAACAGTTTTTTTTGGTCTGTTATAATGCAGTCAAATCTCCCAATCTGATAGTTCTTTACGAAAATATTGTGCAACTTTATACAGCCAATAACCTAACAGAATCTTGATCATCCTGTATCAGATCCTCAAATATTGACATGGTGTCAGCCTTTGAATGAGCAGCTTCAACAGCAGCAGCAAACTTTCCCAGATTTGATGCAGCAGATCTCTTCACCATTGGCATGTCATCTTGACAAAGCTGGCTATATATTGCTATATTGAAGTAGATGACGTATTCTGGAAAACTGTGCTTGTCAACTGGATTAATTTCTCACGACATTCAGAGGAACCACGTACTTCTTCATTTGAATCTTCCCACCAAGCATTTAATTGAATACTGGATTCTTATATTACCAATAGGATAAACAAACTAATTCCTGTAGCTTCACTTACAAGATCGTAAATACCTTGCTGCCATGTGTTCAATATTAGTCTTGTTTCTATCTTTTAGAGCATATATAAGGACATGCTTCAGCACTAAGAACTAGAGGGCCTTTACAAATGTCTAGGCATCCCGCAGAAAGAAAATAACTCTACTAATCAGAGATTGACCGGGCGGGTGCACTTCAAAAGGAGATAAAACAGAGGATAACGCCCCTAGACAGCCCATTAGTTTTCCATAGCTAGGTAGAGAACTGTAAAACCATGAAAGATCAATCTATTCCTTTCTGTTATGCTCTGAATTCTGGTCATCAGTCTCCATTGGTGAAGTAGGAGTCCTACTATCCATAAAAGGCGGTTGACTACAGCTAATAGTGTAGTTAAAACTAACTGAAACAATACATGATCGTGCAAGCGATTCACCAGAACAGGATTATAGGAATCTGGCCCATCCGTTAGAAATGCCATTAATAGAATCAGTAACTTTACCATCTCGACATTCTTAAAGAGAGCAATCTGCAGTGGGACTTGATGTCATACACATCCAATATCTCCCAAAACATCTTTGCTGTCGTTTTTTGAATTCAGTGGAGTTGGGTGATGCTGAGCAGAGCCTTTTGTATACCACGACGCTGTGCAAAGCAATAGACATTCCTTCAGAGGGTTGGACATCATTAAGTTGTGGTAGAGGCTTCATTAAAACTTCAGTCCCTGATCGTTCTATGAACCGAAACTATCACACGAAAGATGCAAAGTTGGAGGAACCGCTCATCATTGATGTTTACTACAACTGAACTTATCAAAGCTCTACGGCAAAGGCCATCCTCTTTTTCCCCACTTCAAGCTGCATAGCTATCCTCCTTGCGATATCAAGGCCGAATTCTTCACCAGTTTGCATTCTCATAAGAAGTGTTGACTAGTATAGAACCTGCTCAGCTATGGAATCTTCAGGAGAATGACCTAGGCTCTGCACAAGCCGAGAGGATTTCAATAACACAAGCATAATATCGCAAAGAGCGACAGAACCTCTGATTCCCTAGCATCAGGTACATTCCTTGTGTAGTCACCAAGAACAGGATCCATCATTGGAGAAACAAGTTGCTTTCCAATTTGTGACTGATCTTCAGCCTTGTCCAAAAAATATCTCAGTGAGCTTGAGAGTCTCTCCCTTAACTGACGGCAAAAGCTTTACGTAGGACGTTTTAGAGGCAAAGGGCCTTCCTTCAGTAATGCTATTTGATATAAGCTCACTGTACATTCTGCATACGTTAAGCATGTCCAAAAATATCAGCGTAATTTGTGATAAGAAATATGTTCCAAGTGAAGTGGCAACACTTGCATTTGTTTGCAATATATTAAGCATAGTCCGGATCACATCTTGATCCTTCAGGAAATCAACACTTTGGCGTGCCTGTCCAACAATTTCAGCCCATTTCTGATTTGAGAGTTCCATCAACTTCTGTAGACACTCATCCTTCTTCCGGGGATCAGATTCTGCTTGGATCATATGACCAACAGATCTATAAAAAGTATGGATCTGGTAAGGCTCAAGATCTGCTATGGTTGATGGAAGGCTTGATAGTAATTCAGATACAAATGGTTCATTCTCACCAACCTGTACAATAACAAATTTACGTTTGCACTTCTGGACAGTTTTCAAGAATGTATCTCAGGCCATGTCCTGAGCATCTGGATGTGTTTCGTGCATGAACTCAAATAACTTATTCACAACAGTTTTCGAGAATTTCCAATGGGCCCTCAGAAATTTTGGGGTATTGTTTAACAACATACATGATATTGCTTGCAATGACGTCCTTATTATTTTTTTTTTCTTTTGTGATTTCTCATAAATTTAGTAAATCATGGATGACCATCACCAGAAATCTGTTTTCCTACTCAATTCAAGCAACCATGGAAGCTGTAATGCTACAAAAGACAAAAATTTTCCATTCTCTCTCAGAAGAGATTCCCAATCAGTCCCATCTTCCAAGGGTGGATTTTTAGCAACAACAGAAAGCATGGTTTTTTATGTCATTGAAATGATTTTCTTGATCAACATTGTCAACCCCTTCAACTAGTATAGAGCAATCTCTTAGATTAACAATATCTGGAATACTGTGAACTGGAAGTGAGATAACAGAAGAACCTTGAATTGAGAAATTGGGAGGATTTGTCCCTGTCGACATCAATCAATGTCTCACACTGGCCTTGCGTATCTAGATCTTTCCAGGCATGTAGCAGTTCACCAATGGATTCCTCATCACAATGACTCAAGGCAAAACCTAGTTGCTGCTTTCGAGGATTTATATCCATGTTTTCAAGGGCAGGACCCTTGCTATAGCAGCACATAAGTCCCAAATGGGACCATGTCCTTTCTTTGCCAAACTAAGGCAGAGATCAAAGGTCAATTGTAGATCACCAGCAACCGCTGCTTCTCTTGCAATAGCTTCTTCAACAGCTGATACATCATCCTGAGAATTCAATCCAAGGAGTTTAGCAATTTCAATGAGTTCATCAACCTGCAGATAAGCTCCAGTTCGACTTGTTATTGTCTTTTTAATGATTTCCATAGGATCTTTTATTTGCCTTTCCAAGATAACCTCAAACTTCATCCCCTTTAAGCCTTTCATTCATCACCATAGAATTGAATTCTTCAGTGAACTACGCTGTAGATTTCTTAGGCTATTGAGCAGAGGCTGGCAATGGCAATAATTGTGCTTGAAATGCTGGAGTAGACATTATGCTCAAAGTATTAAGTGATGTTGATGTTGAGGCAACCTTATCCATTTGATCAAGGTATGTGGCTGCAAAATAGGACATGTTCAGTCTTGTTTGGAAGCTGAGGATTCACATCAGCTTTCACGTAAGACTACTACACACCTATAGGCAATGGATGCTCGGAATGGAGAAGTATTAGCATAGCCATCAGCATATATGGGAATTGCAAATTCTGCTTCAAATACAAGCAACACTCCCAACTTCCCAGGGAAGACAAGATCGAATAAAGACCACAGCTCAGCCAGCTTGTTCTGAATTGGTGCACCAGTCTTTATTATACAATGAACGGCCTACTACTGTTTACGAAGTATGGTAACTTCAGCATTTGGATTCCGAATTCAGCGTCATTCATCTAAAATTGCATGACCCCATTGCTGCTACTCATATCCCTTGTTGGGAAAACTGATTTACCATTCAAAGTCAGTTCATTACTCTTCACAACTGTCTGTAAAGGCTGCTGCTCTATTTTGGCTGAAGGTGACATTGGATAATTATTAAATGCAGCAGGATATTTCACCAGCGGTAAAGTCGAATCTGGTAATGATGAGAAACCTGTTTGTATCCTCTTCTCATCCCGAAAACCATAATTCATGAGAAGGTGCTCAAGGCCCGAACAATTACTACGATCTATCTTCGAGGCATCTAGATTTTCGTCAATGCAATGATGACCAATGAATTTCAGATTAACTGATTTGTTGTTTAACTTAGGATTATGGACCCTTCTTTTATCACCATTCTCATTACTACAGGATACGCAAGAAGCTCATCTAGTAATAACCAATAGATGAACTCTCGTGTAATTGCTGCTGAATGTAAGGACTACACAATTGTTCTGGTCCATTGATGTACATCTGTCCACCAACAAAAGGAGGAAGGGAATATCCAGAGCCACCCCTATTCTGATTCAAAGTCCCCCCTTACCACTACAATAGTACAGAATATCATCAGTATTGTCATTGGACCAGTAACTCATCTCCATTGAAGAATATGAACCAGCTTTCTCATCAGAATTGCAGTAAGATGAGACCTGACCAATCTCAGAGACTATACACACTCCCAGGTACTTGGCTGTGAAGGCAGCATCATAAGTGCCAATGCATAAGTATGACACTGAGTTGTCATGTGCAGAATGCAATACTTTCAGTCGTCTCCTTTTCATAGAGATGGATTGTTGAATTAAAGAATTTAGTTAACAAGCCTTCTGGTTCACACTTGAATAGTAAATTATTGCAATACCTTCATGTTGTTGTGAAGGTACATCATTGAACCCTCACCTGACTGACCTTCGTCAAATCCATAGATTTCTCCCCTGTTTTACGGCAACAACATGCTTTTGAACAGCACCACTATATAAACTGGGGATTTTCTAATTGTTGATCCATTTTTTTTTTTAGTCTGTACCACTGCCTTCTCTCGTTATTCTCAAAACTGGCGCCGAAATCTGCATCAAAAGTAGTCAAAAGAATCCCAAACAACACCACAAAATGCCATAATCAGAATTTCCCAAAAACTCATTGCCTGCAACCATTCCCCATGACATTTTTCCTCACGGATCCAGAATCTCAACCCCAGTTGCATCTCCTCATTACTTCTCATCTCTTTCCATAATCCCCAAAATTTTTGAACCAACGCTGTCAACTTTTTCCTTGCTTCTGTAGAACTGATTAGGACTGTTACTGAAGGTGAAAAACCCAGGTAATATTTGACTTCTAGATTTTAGGATCACAACAACAGTACCAGAAGGCTTAGAGAAGTCCATGATTTTGAGCGCCACATTATGCTCATCTAAATGCAGAAAAAGCATAGTGTCCTTTTCCCATGATTTTTAATTTTTAATTCCGAAACAGAGAACAAATCTTGAAGACTGGGGAGTGGAGCTTGTTGAGGTACGAGCCAAAAATAGAAGAAAACAACAAAAACGTATAGAAAGAGGAGAAGGATGACCAACAAAAGTCACAATTTCACATTTCAATCTATTAGCTCAGAATAGGGGAGTGATTCAGAGTAAGATTTGAATAAAAACAGGGAGTGATTTCTACCATCCAGTCCGAAGATGGACATGTATGCAATTTATTTTCAGATGGGATTAATGACATTAACAGAATGAAGAACATACCAAACAAACAAAGATTTAATTTCAACACAGCAATTCGTGGCCCTTTCCGTCCACACCAATCAACAAAATAAACGCCTAGAACCGTCAAAGGATCCTCAAGAATGGAATAAGATAAAGCATAGGTAAATAGTCGCAAAACATACCTGGGTGGTCTTGGCTGCAATCGTTCTTTTCCGCTCCCTCTGTTCTTCTCTCCCAAAAATTCTCAGAATTTTTCCCACTTCAGAATTTCTCTTCTCTCATATATATATCACCCGCCAAAGGCCTAAATCTGTTCCTAAAAAGGAAAATTCTCCTATTTCCTTTCTTCTCTTCTTCCTTTTTCCTTTTTCTTTTTTTTTTAAATCTTCCAATTCAAATTCCGCTCCAAAACCTTCCAAGGAGAGTCCCACCTTCCTTAAACTCCAATGGTAATTTTCCTTGCAAAAACATGAAATTTTTGAAGTTAAATAATTGAATGAATAGATAAGTAAGTAAATAAATTAGGAAACGGTAAAAAAAATAAATAAATAAATAAATAAAATAAAAATAAACAAATAAATACAAAAATGGACCCCACAAGCTATGCAACCACACAAGTCATACAAGTCACGCTAAAGATGTCCGAGTAGGCCAAGTGTGCCTAAAAGGGCCTAAGGTGAAGACTGGGTGGGCCTAACTAAATGAGCCAAGGGTATCTAAAAAACTATCCTAAAAAAAAAAACACAAGAAAAGCCTCAAATAACCCCTCAACCAAAATCTCCGAGGCGACTCAGAAAAAGGTAAGTGGTATGAGTAGCCACGGGCCACCAAGGAACTATTGTGGAGCATTGAAAACGAATTTTAAAGACATGTGCTAAAGGGACAAAATTGAGGGTCTACAAGAGGCCATAATGAAGTGATGTGGCTCGAAATAAAAGCCCTTTGATATCCAGAATAAAGCATCCAGAATAGCTCCTCGCCTCTGCACTAGATGCTGAAAAGGAAAAAGGTTGGACTACAGCAACACATCTACTAAGAGCATCCTAGGTGGAAGCTCCTTACGTAGAAGGACTGAATCTACAGAGGTCTCCCTAGATAAGATGTGGACCATGTCCCGCTGAGATACAGGGGACCACTCCCTGAAATCTGCTAGATCCACTGGCTCGTATGGAATATGTAGAGCCTCCGCAACGTGTCTAGCCTCAAGAATACCCTGGTGCCCATCAATGCTAAAGTGAATGGCGGTTGGACTCCGGGTGCCATGAGTAGTCATAGACTGATAGAAGTCCATTGCCACTATAGGGTAAAAGAACTCCCTAGGAGTCATAAGGTGCTCAAGATGGTACCTCAGGAGCAGTTCAAATGAATCTCGAAGCTCTGGATGTTGTTACATGACCTCGAAGTCAAAATATAACTCGGAATGGAATGGTTTGGCTCTACAATATGAATTTCCCTCAATGAGCGGCGTGGTGACCATAGGTCATTTGATGATGGCTTTCGATGACATGCTAGAAGGACGCTGAGAATCGGTAGGGGCCCGAGGATTCGGTTGTGAATGTCTAGACTACTCTCCAAGGCTTGAAGTCCTGGCCCTCTTAGTTGGAGTGTGACCTAATGAGCTTTCAGGGCTCGAAGAAGTCACACCGGGTGTAGTCGGTGGTCTACGCATCTCGTATCTGCACTAAAGAGGATTAGAGAGCACTCCACCCTCCGAAGATTAGATGGTTGGGGCCTCGGGGGCCTAAGATGTCGAATCCCGCTGAGGGGAGGCTCTTGGCCTCAGCTTGCAAGACAACAAAGAGTCAGTATGACCTCCTCTAATCCGCGCCATGTGAGAAATAGAGTGAGAGGCTTGGGTCTGTGTTCCACAGATTTGGTGTGGGTCGCCTCTTCAAATGGGTGGCCGCGAGCCGTCCAATGGAGAAGAAACGATGGAAGCTTGGGCGTCACAAGGTGATGGAGGGTTTCGCAATGAGCAGATGGGGTGTGCGAAATGAAAACAAAGCCTGAAGGGCTTTAAATAGGCTTTTAAGTGACTGTTGGTTTTCGCAACGGCTGTTGGCCTTCGCATAGGGTTTGAAAAATGGGTTTGCACACCCACACAACTTTTCTCAAAGCAAAGTTGGGTTTGCAAATTTTTCGCACCCCATGCGAAATGGTATTTGGGATTTTCGCAAGCCCTGTGAAATTTTCGTAGGGTGTGCAAAATGCTCTATTTTTCTGGATTTTCCTCCATCTGTTTTGAAATCCACCCGCAATTGATCATCAAATATTAAATTAAATCATAACAAAATAAAATTAAAGCAAAAAATTACAATTAAAACAAGTACTAAATCAATAAAACTTTAAATCAACATTAAAACAAAAAATTATGGACTTAATATCTTCCGACAGACTAAGTCCATCTAACCACTTGTCTTGTTAAGCTTGATGTGGCTCAAGGAGGATGATTTCCTCCTTGGCTCAAGAAAAAGGCTCCACAAATGGCTTGAGACGATGGCCATTGACTTTGAAACTCCTGGTGCTGTTGGAATTAAGTAGTTCCACTACTCCATTTAAATGCACTTATTGAATAGTAAAATGACCTATCCACCTTGACTTCAGCTTTCCTGGGAAGATGTGGAGCTTAGAGTTATATAGCAAGACTCTTTGTCCCTTCTGGAATTCTTTGCGGGAGACTAATTGATCATGCCACCTTTTCAGTCTTTGTTTTGCAATGTTTGAATTATTGTAGGCGTCATTTCTCAATTCCTCCATCTCATTAAGGTCTAAGAACCTCTTCATGCCAGCTCTGCTCAAATCCATGTTAAGCTTCTTGATTGCCCACCAAGCTTTATATTCCACTTCTACGGGGAGATGGAACTCTTTGCCATAGACTAGGCGATAAGGAGACATTCCAAGTATGGTCTTGTATTTTGTTTTGTACGCCCATAGTGAATCATGAAGCTTAACAAACCAATCTCTTCTGCTCATATTCACCACCTTCATTAGTATGTTTTTTATATCCCGATTTTCTAACTCAACTTGCCTAGAAGTCTGAGGATGGTAAGGTGTAGCTACCTTATGCTTCACCCCGTACTTGGCTAAGAGAGTTTCGAAAGGCTTGTTACAAAAATGAGTACCCCCATCATTGATTATGGCCTTGGGTACTCCGAATCTAGAGAAGATGTTCTCTTTGAGAAATTTGAGAACAACTCTGTGATCATTGTGTTTGCACAGGATTGCACGGGATTACTCCCACCAAGATGTGGGAGTAGCCAAAGGACATAGGAAAAGGTCCCATGAAGTCAATGCCCTAGATATCAAAAAGATCAACTATTAAAATGAGGTTCAAAGGCATCATGTTCCTGCGTGTTAACTTCCTAAGCCTCTAGTATCTATCACAGCTCCTGCACATGGTGTGGGCATCTTTGAAAAGTGATGGCCAGTAGAAACCTGATTGCAATATCTTCATAGATGTCTTTTGAGAAGTAAAGTGGGCTCCATATGCGCTTTTGTGGCAATGACTAAGGATCCCCTGTTGCTCTTGTTCAGGGACGCACTTCTGTATTATTTGATCCGCACAATATTTGAATAGAAATGGCTCTTTCCAATAGTAGGCCTGAATTTTTGCAAAGAAGTACTTCTTGTCTTGTGTTTTCCACTCACTTGGAACTTCTCTGGTAACTAGATAGTTAGCAATATGGGCATACCAAGGAGCGACTTCCATCAACATGAGTGACTTCTCTAGAAAATCATCATTAATGGGCAAACTATGGGAATTATGTGCGATGGCTAGCCTTGACAAATGGTCGGCTACCACATTCTCCATTCCTTTCTTGTCTTTGATCTAAAGATTGAACTCTTGAAGCAAGAGAATCCATCTAATCAGCCTCGCTTTTGCATTCTGCTTAGTCAGCAGATATTTCAAGGTCGAGTGATCAGTGAAAACCACAATAAAAGACCCCACCAAGTAAGCGCGGAATTTGTCTAAGGCAAAAACTACAACCAACAATTTTTTCTCTATGGTTGTGTAGTTTCTTTACGCTTCATTCAACGTTTTGCTGGCATAGTAGATCACATAGGGCTTTCCATCTTCTCTTTGCCCAAGAACAACTCCTATAGCAAAGTCACTGGCATCGCACATCACTTCAAAGGGCAATAGCCAGTTGGGAGCTCTCACTATTGGAGCGGTCGTCAGAAATAGCTTCAGTTCTTCAAAACTCTATTGACATCAATCATCCCATACGAATTTAGCATCTTTTACCAACAGTTCACAAAGAGGTCTTGCAAGTTTAGATAAATCTTTGATAAACCTCCTATAAACCCAACATGGCCAAGGAATTGACTTACTCCTTTGACAATTGTTGGCGATGGCAACTTGACAATTAGTTTAACCTTTGCTTTGTCCACTTCAATGCCTTGCTTTGAGATAATATGCCCAAGGACAATCCCTTGGTGTACCATGAAATGGCATTTCTCCCAGTTAAGCACCAAGTCTTTCTCAATGCATCGGTTCAGAACAACTTCCAAGTTGATTAAACATTTGTCAAACGTACTTCCATATATGGTACTATCGTCCATAAAGACTTCCATAATACGCTCCACCATATCACTGAAAATGCTTAACATGCATATTTGGAATGTTGCAGGTGCATTGCATAAGCCGAAAGACATTCTTCTGTATGCGTAGGTTCCGAATGGACATGTGAAAGTGGTCTTTTCCTGGTCTTCAACATTAATTTCTATTTGAAAAATACCCGGAGTAGCCATCCAAGAAACAGTAGAATGGATGGCCAGAGACCCTCTTAAGCACTTGATCAATAAACGGCAACGGGAAGTGGTCTTTCCTTGTTATAGCATTCAACTTTCTATAATCAATACACACCCTCCAACTTGAAGTGAGGCATGTAGAAACTTCTTCTCCCTTATCATTTTACACCACAGTGATCCTTGATTTCTTTGGCATGACTTGCGTAGGACTCACCCATGGGCTATTTGATATGGAGTAGATAATACCAGCCTGAAGTAGCTTAAGTACTTCAGCTCGCACCACCTCTTGCATGTGAGGGTTTAACCTTCTCTGAGGTTGATGAACTGGCTTAGCTTCTTCTTCCATGCATATATGATGGGTACAGACTAAAGGGCTGATCCCTTTCAAATAAAAAATTTGCCACCCTATCGCCTTCTTATATCTCCTTAGGACTTCAAGTAGACAATTCTCCTGAGGAGTGGTAAGAGATGAAGAAATAACAACAGGGCTTTGCTTGTTTTCTTCCAGGCATGCATACTTCAACTCCGTGGGTAATGGCTTCAGAATAAGCTTTGGGGGCTCCTCCTTAACTGCTTCTTGTGTCTCCTCCCCATTGAATAAAGGCAGAATTTCTTCCCTTCTCTTCCAAGGGGGCAGAGTAGCAAGCAAATCTGAGGGTTCAAGTAACCCTTCATTAAGATCCCCAAGACTCTCATTCAAATCTTTGAGCATTTTCTGATCACAATGCTTCTCCACTAAGTTGTCAATCATGCACACCTCTTCTGGTCATTCTTCTTCTTCTATATGGAATTGTTTCTTACACAAATAGAAGATGTTGAGCTCTAACGTCATGTTGCCAAACGTAAGTTGCATGACTCCATTCCTACAATTGATTATAGCATTTGATGTAGCTAGGAATGGTCTTCCAAGTATGATTGGAACATAGTTAGTTCCTTTGGCAACTGGGTCCGTATCAAGAACAACAAAATCCACTGGGTAGTAGAATTTGTCAACTTGAACTACGACATCTTCAATCATGCCTCTTGGAATTTTCACAGATCTATCTACTAGAGATAGAGTGATTGATGTTGGCTTCAACTCTCCAAGTCCTAATTGCTTGTAGACAGAGTAGGGTAGTAGATTCACCCTTGTCCCCAAGTCCAACAAAGCTTTCTCCACACATGTCCCTCCAATCATCATTGAGATGGTAGGACAGCTTGGATCTTTGTATTTCGCTGGAGACTTGCACTGTATAATGACACTTACTTGCTTAGTGAAGAAGGCTTTCTTATTCACATTCAACCCTTTTTTTATAGTGCATAAGTCCTTCAGAAATTTTGCATAAGTTAGAACTTGTTTAATCATGTCTAGCAAAGGGATGTTAACTTTCACTTGCCTTAACACTTCAAGAATTTATGATGCATTATTGATTCCCTTTTTTCCATGCAAAGCTTGGGGGAAAGGTGGAGGCGTGTGTTTCTTCATCATTTCTTCCTGGTTGATGGTCCTCTCCGGTTCTTCATTCACAGTAGATTCAAGGTTCTCATTCTTTGCACTGTTCCCTTTTCTCTTTCCTTTGATTTCCTCTCTCTTCTCTTTTTTTGCTTCACTCTCTGGTACATGCTTTGGCTTGGGTGTAGGAAGATCAACCTCTTTACCACTCCTTAGAGTGATTACTGCTTTGACTTCCCTCACCTGTGAAGATTCTCCTTCCTGAGCCTCCACTTCATGAATACCCTTGGGATTCTTATGAGGTTGAGAAGGAAACTTTCCTTTCTCTTGCATTGTGTTGAGGTTGGTGAGCCTTGAGATTGAGTACTGGAGATTATCTATCTTCTGAGATAGATCATTTTGCATTCTATCCATTATTTTGTTCAATGTACTCTCTACACTGTCAATTTTTTTACTGAGCTAATCATTGATGGATTTCTGGTCTCCAACAAAGTCTCCCACGACCTTGCTAAGATTCATAATGGCTTGTTCCAGATTCGAGGCTTGCGGAGGTGCTTGGCCAGGTTGCGTGTACTGAGGTGCCCTTGGCTTCCAAGAGAAATTCGGATGGTTCCTCCAATTTGAATTGTAGGTGTTTCCATATGAAGCATTGTTATTTGGCTTAAATTGTCCAATAACATTTGCTTGATCCTGAAACATTTCTCTCACAGCTGGAATCGTAGGACACTCCTCCACCAAGTGCTCAAAAGATTGACAAATAGAACACGACATAGCTTGCACTGGTGTTTTAAATGGCCTGCACTTCTCATATCTTCTTCATTTCTAGCTTCTCCAATCTTCTTTCCATAGCTGTAACTTTTGCTTTCATATCGATGTCTTCGTTCAAAGTATACATCCCAGCCTTAGCATTAGGAGCATTAGGTTGAGACTTCATTCTTCCCACTTCTCTGGCATTCGACTCATCCCATCCTCTTGAAACTTCAGCCACATAACTCAAGAAATCCATGCTTCCTCCGAATTCTTACTCATGAAGTCTCCTCCGCACATAGTTTCTAAGAGTTGCTTCATTGAGGAAGACATACCGTCGTAAAAATAGCTCACCAATAGCCATGTATCAAAGCCATGGTGAGGACAAGAATTGATAGCTTCCATGTATCTCTCCCAATACTCATAGAATTTCTCATTCTCTTTAGCTGAGAAGTTTGAAATTTGCCTTTTCAAGCCATTGGTCTTATGAGTCGGGAAAATTTTCTTGAGAAATTCAGCTTGCAAATCAGTCCAAGTTCAGATACTCCTTGGCCTTAAAGAATTAAGCCAGACCTTGGCCTTATCCTTTAAGGTGAAAGGAAATAGCTTAATAAGCCTCATCAAGTCGATTGAAGCTGCTCCTTCTTGGAAAGTATTACAAACCTCCTCAAATTCCTTGATATGCGCATAGGGATTCTCACTTTCCATCATGTGGAAATTAGATAGAAGTGGCACAATATGTGGTCGGATCACTAGCTGCTCTATAGGTGGCACTATACATGACGGTGCACTCATATAAGGTAGATGCATGTGGTCCCTCATGGATCGATATGCGTTGAAATTCTCCTCCTGAGCATGTTAACTATGCTAATCTTCAAGTGTAGCTTCCATGACATTCATGCACGATTCCAACTCTGTTTCGTGAGGAGTTTCAATTTTAACAAGTCTTCCCTCACTATCTTGTATCCAATAGGGCATGCACAACTAGCAATAACTGAAACAAAAACAGAGAAAAGAAAAAAAGACAAAATAAAAACAATTCTAGAGAAAAAAAAATTATGGTTAACTAAAAACTAAATAAAAGATAAACAAAAATAAAAACAAATAAAAAGGGTTAGAAAAAGAAAAGAAAAATCACCATACTTGTGATGAAGATCACAAGTGTTCTATAAAGGTTATATCTTTGTGAAGTGGCACCATCCACGGCAACGACGCCATTTGATTCATCCCCAATTGGTGTACCATTTGATTCAGTTCTCAGACGGAAGTTATCAACAAAATTTATAAACCTATTTTGCCATGCACTAGGGTAGCATAGCTAGCATAGTATAGTGGTTCTAGGATCGTCCACAGGGATGGGTTTTCATATTACAAGTAATATTAATTAAATTACTAAAATGGTGCTTTTTCTTTTATGAGTTAGCTTTAAAAGAAAACATAATTTTGGTTGAAAAGGTTTGGTTTTAAGTTAACCAAAAATAGTAACTGAGATTAATTACAAAGAAAAGGTTTCTTGGAGTTTTAGGTCACTAGGTTCAGGCTCCTTAGACAAAAAGGGAAGATTCCGGATCTTTTCCTTGCGTTCGGGATAATAACATAAAGAATGGTTATCTCCCGAACCAGTGTGTATTTAACAACCAAGATTTGATTCCACTGGTCCATGAAAAACTGCAGTTGCTTCCCATTAATGGTTTCAAACACTAAAGACCTCTCACTATGAATCATCTTTCAATGGCTCATAAGAGATAACTAATAGACATCCATGGATTCCATGGAGCCCGAAAAGCTTACCAAGTATTTTCCATTCAATGTGATCCTAACCTTGGATTACCCTTCAAAGGCTCGTAAGAGATAACTAATGGATCTCCAGGGAGTCCGAAAAGCTTACCAAGTATTGGCCCAGGTGATTTTAAGTTAAACCTTAAAATAAAAACCATTAACGGGTAACAACTCTTCTCATTTAAAACAAGGAAAACTCCCACCTTTGTATCTGGATCCCTTACCTAGCTTTCTTCAGTCTAAGAAACGAAAAACCTAGCCACTCATCCTCTGAGAAAACATCCTCCAAGGTTGTTTGGCTAGAAAGAAAAATAAAAACAAAATGAATAGGTAAGACACAACAAATCTCTGTGTATTTCTTACTGAAAGAATTTACAAGTGTTCTCTAGAAAAAACTCCCAAGTCTTTCTTAAAAAAGAGATATTTTAAGATATATATAGAGAGATATTTTTAACCCCTCGTTTAGATATCCTAAATATCTAAAAATATCTTTAGCTGATTACAAGGAGAAAATAGGTAATTACATAAAATATCTCGAGATAAAAATCTAACTGAGTCAGTGCAAAAATATTTGAAAATTACACAGGAGGATTTTCACAAGGCTTGCAAATTTTCGTAAGGCTTGCAAAATTTCGCATAGGGTGCAAAATGAAATTTTCACAGTCTTGCTCTCTGTCCTGCAGCTTGTACTCCTTTTAGCATTTCGCATGCTATGCGAAAATTTCTTCTCTGATTCTCTTCCTTGCATACTTGATTGATTTGACAAAGGCTACGAAGCTCTCTAAAACTTGGATTCTTCATGTGTTTAAGCTTCAACTTGCTTTGCTATGGACTATACAAAATTCTCCCCCATTCTTGGCTCGTTTTAATGATCAAAAAGCTATCAAAAACAACAAAACTTGCCAAAAATTGATTAGAAACATTTGCAAGGGTCTTTAATGTGCCAATTGAGTTAAAAGGTAATAAATACTATTCAAAAGTGTTTAAAAGAGTTTATAGCAAGCTATAAAAGAGCACTTTTTGAGTAGTAATCATTAAGTAACTGAAAGCATACCTGTTTGCTTAGTTTTTTCATGTACTCATGTATAAAAGTGTGAAGAAAAAAATGAGAGATATGTGAGTTTTCTGAATACAAAACAAAAGTGAGAGGAGTTAAGAGTGTGAGTCTTCTTCATTATACTGTAGAGAAAGCTTGATAATTCTCAAGATTCTTAAAGGTGTAAAATGGTTCAATTTTAGTGGATTTTTGGAGGTGATCTTGATCAATGGTGTATGATTCAAATTCTGGATCCGAACCACGTAAATCCTTCTTGTTTTGTTCTATTATTATTATTATTATTATTATTATTATTATTATTATTTATGGTATTGTTTTCTTTGTCTTCATAGATTGGTGTTCGATCATAATTTATTAAGGAACTTGGATAAAACCTCAATATATATATATATATATATATATATATATATATATATATATATATATATATATATATATATAGAACTCCTTGATTTCATTCTTTTTTTAATATTATTTTCTTTTGTTGTTATTTATGAAGACTCTTTATTATTATTATTATTTATGGTTGGAATTTTATAACTTTAATTTTATAACTTAACAAATTATTTTTTTTATATATAAATTTATTCTTCAAAAATAATTTTTTTCTTGTAAAAGCAAATTTATTTCAATGGGAAAAGTGGGTTATGATTAACTAATTTGAAGAAATATAGAAAAAATAACCCTAACCCTAAATTTTATTAATTACTTTTATCTTCATCTATTTAGAAATATTTTAAGATAAATCCATTTTTTCATAAGTTAGATAATTATTTTTTGAAATAATCCTTTTATTTGTCATGTCAATAACACCTTGTAGACCCTCCATTTTGTCCTACTAGCACATGTCCTATTATGTGTTTGTTTGGTACTTTACAATAATTCCTTGGTGGCTTATTAGACACCACCTTGGAGACTTTGGTTGGGGGATTCATCTTACCCCATTGTGATTTTGGGTAGCCTTAATTTAGACTTAGGTTTTTTCCTTCATTGTTAGGCCCATTTAGATGTACTAAGCCCATTAGACACCACCTTAGGCACCCTAGGCCCACTTAGGCATCCTAGGCCCATTTAGATACACTTGGCCCATTAGGTCCACTTAGGCACCCTAGGCCCATTTAGATACATTTGGCCCATTGGGCACCACCTTAATCCCACTTAGACACCTAGGTCAGTTTAGATGCACTTGACTCATTAGACACCACCTTAGGCCCACTTAGGCACCCTAAGCCCATTTAGATGCACTTGGCCCATTAGGCACCACCTTAGGCCCACTTAGGCACCCTAGACCCATTTAGATGTACTTGGCCCATTAGGCACACACTATCCCACTTAAGTAGCCTTTTAGGTCATTTTTGCATGTTTGCATAGCGGGCATGGATTGCATTTGTGTGTGGTTTGCATGATTGCATGGCATTCTTGCATGGCTTACAAGATACTTGGTTTTCTTTCTTTCTTTCTTTCCTTTTTTTATTTTATATGTTTTATTTATTATTTATTATTTATATTTTTTTATTGATTTTTATTTTGTAATTTTCTAAAATGCCTTTTTATTCATTTATTAAATCTAATAATTTTATGTTTATGTAGGAAACTTACCAAAGCGATTTGGCATAGAAAAAAAAAGAAGGAAAATGCAGCATGCATGTGGATGGAATGAGAGATGTGTTCAAAGGGAAAAATTATGATCGTGCTTGACTGTCGCCGATGACATTGCTAGCTCTCTCCGGACTGGTTATGTGTCCTTTCCATGTTGGTGGAGTCAACAAGAGGGGAAAAGGAAGGAGGAAGATGCACAGGCTGGTAAAGAAATGAAGCTAATTTTTGGGGAAGATACAGAGAAGGAGGAGGAGCTTTTTGGAAAGGGAAAAAAAAATTGATTACGTGAAAGAGGAGGAAGGGGAAAAAAGAAAAGAAAAGGGATCAGCTCTTTTTCCATTCGGGAGACGGCTTCAGGATTGAGATATGCAACTGTGACAACATTCCAATCGTCCTTCTGACCTTCTGTTCATGCTCTCGGGTGGATCTCCAGATGATGCAGTCGTAACAGATCAAAGTGGTGCAACCATGAATATCAACATCATCATCCTCGTCCTTCTCAGCGTCGTAGTCTCTTCATCGTCATGAGCAGTAGATGAAAGCAAGCAGCACCAGAATTGGAAGGGAGGGCGCATCCTCGTGGACATCAGAACGGTTTTGAGGCATCACCAACTTGATCATCTTCAAGGGCACAACAACAGCCAGATCCAGATCATGCCCTCTTGGATTGGTATTCACGGAATTATCGCCTCTAAATATATCGTCGAAGAAGTCCTCATTGTGGTAACTCCGCCGATTACCACCGTCTTCACCAAGCACAGGCTTCTCACTGAGACCAGTCCACGGATTGTAGACTAAAACCCCATCCTCCCCTCATCTCAATGAGAATGATTCTGTACCTTCTCGGAAGCTGTATCGTGTAACCTGATTCAAAAACCGCCACGAGGGACCGCCGAAGACGTCATGAAAATTGATGTTCGAGTGTCTCAACGGCGATGAAACAGGGGTCACGAGTGATCTTTGATGCTTGCAATCCAGCATAATATTCTCTTTATGACAGCACGCTCCATCTCTAGAAGGAAAACACTTCACTGCCATTGAAGACTAGCACACCAGTTTCGTCATCTGAACACTACACCCACATCTTCACCTCGCTGGTTTTCAGACAACCATCTCCACGTTGCAATCAATTGCCATCTGCCCACACCTCACTGCACCAGCCATGCATCATTCGGTTTGTTTTGTGGCACCATAGCCGGCTAGGTAATCTAATCCTTTTATATGGGGTCTCTTTGGAAAAGTTAAAGTTTGGTTTCATTTTAGTTTGGATTCATTATGTTAGGTTGAGTGACTTTGATTATTTATTTATTTTTTAACTAGTTTTAGTTTAGATTTGGTTTATCAGAGTGTGGAAGCATGAATTTCATTTGTATTTAACTTTGATCCATTACATAAAGGTTTGAATTTTGTTTAATTTTTGTTTTGATTTATCATATTAAATTAAGAAAATTCGATTTTGTATAGTTTTAACCTTGATTTATTATATTAGGTAAAAAATGATTTGATCTCTGTTTAATTTTAGTTTTGATTCATTGCATTAGATTCAGAACATTTGAGTTTTGTTTGGTCTTATAATTAGATCCTCTTTGAGTATATATGTTTTTTTTTTAGAATATTGGCAAATAAATTTAATTGATCTCATTCCATTGTGTCCATGCCACAGGTCTATTAATTTCTATTTCCTAGTTGACCAAATTTGGGTTCATGAGTTTGTCAGATTTCCATTCAATTAGTTTAACAGATTCTCACTTCATTATACCCATATTTTATGCTTGTTGACTTGAATTCCTGATTCACCTTGTTCTAGTTTATAGTCATTTTTTAGTTAATTAGATTAATTAATCCAACACTAATTTGTTCATGTTTCAAAAATTATAATCTAAGTTAATGAATATAATTGATCCTATGTGTTGAAGACTTTGTTTCAAATTTTCTCTGGTTGGTTTTTGATTCATTGTTTTAGGTTTGAGTGTTTTTATATTTTTAGTAGTCAATGTAATTGATCTAATGTGTTAAAGATTCTATTTTGAATTTACTTGGGTACATTTTGTATTCATCTTTAGGTTTGAAGTTTTATTTATTTATTTATTTGTTGTTTATTTATTTATCTGTTCATATAATTGATCCCATAGGTTAAAAGATCTAGTTTTAAAATCTGTTTTGGTTAGTTTTTAATTCAACTTTAGGTTTAAGTGTTCTTATAAAATTTTAGTGTGTTAATATAATTAATCCTATGTGTTAAAGATTTGGTTTAGATTTACTTTAATTAGTATTTAATTCATTTTTTAAGCTTAGATTTTATTTTAATAATTTTAATTTATTAAGAAAGTTTATTCCATGTTTGAAAATTCATAATTGCTTTTAGTTTACTTTAATTTAGTTTGGTTATTCCATTAGTGTCATGTTTAATTTATTTTTTAAGATAATTAGTTTAGTTGCTTTGTAAATATTATGCTTAGTTTATCTTTTTAAAAAAATTATAGTTTAGGTATCCTATTGATCTTGAAATTCCATGTTTCTATAATTTATTGTTCTAGGCTTACTGATTTAAATTGAAGGATAATAAAAATATTCTTAAGTCATTTAAATTTAGTTTCCATTAATTTGTTTGCTAATTTATACTCTTAAAATTCCATGTTTTAGTTTTCTAAATTTAGTGTAAGCTTGTGTCCTAGGATCTTTATGTCTGGGTCCCCTTGAATATGTTATTTTATGCGTTTAGAGTCATTTATTGTTGGTTTATTGATTAAAGACTGGCCTATATGACTTGTGTGATAATTGATGTTTTCGTATACTCTTGATCATTTTTGGTATGTTATTTAGATACCAAACATGCTAGGATTCTTTCCTTTACCAATCATTATTATAACTTTGATATAACCTCATGTCTTGTGGAAGCGCATTGTAAGTTATCTATGCTATTTAGGTACGCCCTCTATCACCCACCTTCTAAATTTTGTGAATATGCTTGTCATTGTGAACTATGTCTATATTTGATAGTGCTTGGGTGTCTTAATATTTGATTAATTGTTCAATTATTTCTGATAAAGCGCATGCCAGGTGATATACTATTTGAACTAACTTTGATGTTTTTGTGATAACGCTTAAGATGCATCTCAGGTACACACCCTTTGACTCTATTTTATGATCATGATTTGACTTTTTGGCTTGGCATACTATTTTTGAAATCACCTAGCCTACCTAGGTATCTATACTCAACTAGCTTATCAGGTTGGTACATGTACTTCGATGGTGCAACCAACCACTCAAGGTATGGGATAGGCGTTTTGTTGATATCCTCCCAAGGTGATCATATTCCAAAGTCAGTTCGTTTAGCATATTCAGATCAACATCCTGCCATGAACAACATTGTTGAGTATGAGGCATGTATCCTTGATCTAGAGACTGCATTGGAGTTGGGCATTAAATAGATGGAGTTATTAGGTAAGACATCCCATCTCATCCACCAAATAAATAGGTCGTTGCCTAACAACTTAAATTTCTAACTTAAATTTCTAAGAAAATAGATCATGAAGTACAAACCATTGGTTAATGATATTTAAGAAATTTAATGTTATCTCTCACCTAAGATTAATATAAAAATTTAAGATGAGGAAATAGTTGTTTCATATTTAAAATAGAATATCTTAATAATTAAAAATAATATAAAAATAAATACGTACTGACATTATTTAAAATCCATTTGCTTATAAATTTAAGTTGTTAAATAATACATCGTATTTTATCCTCCAAATAAATAAGATCTTACCTAACAACTCAAACTTGAAAGTAATTAGATGTTAAAATATGAACATTTGATTGATGATATCTAAGAAATTCAATTTTTTCTTTGACCTGAAATGAATATAAAAATTTGGTATGAGGATTGTTTGCTCAACTATTGAAACTTAATGAGAAGATCGGAAGGGACAAAACTTATGGGGATATGTTTGCCAATAGAGTGAGGAAAATAAGGAATGGGTAGCATTTAGTACTTGATTCAAAGAGTAAAAGTTAAATGGAAGTATCAAGAAACATTGGGTTTGGAAATGATAGTGCACTTTTTAAGAGAAAATTAGAACAAATGAACTTCAATTTTTTGGTATTTTGGATACTAAAAGGGTGTTTTGATACAAATGAACAAATGAACATTTTGCTGAGAGAAATGCTTGGAAGGAGTAAGAAAACCTTCTCTCTCTCTCTCTCTCTCTCTCTCTCTCTCTCTCTCTCTATATATATATATATATATAGTCTCTAAAATTAAAATTTAAAACATACATGCACAGAATGAGTCAGCAACTAATACTACACTCTCAATATGCTAATTATTAACTTTACACAGGCAAGTTCTATTACTTTATAGAAAAAGAAGAGAGGACAACACGCTCTGAAAAGAGTTCTGAAACGAAATTCTGTTTCTTCTTTCAAACTTGAGGAATAGGAGCTGCAGTTGGCTGTGGAGATTGGGTATCGGATTTATTCCCACAAATCCAACGAAAAGCCTTTTTCACGGTCCAGAACAGTCCTTTGAAAGCTAGATATAAACAATAAAAGAGGACAAAGACGAATATTGCAACCCCAATGGCAACACCTTTGAGGAATTTTGCAACAAAATTTTTGGAAGATTCTGTGCAACGTGCCAGGACTGCTGAACGTAGAGGTGAATATGAGAGAAAAAAAATGGGGACAGGAAGAAATCCAACCACACTCCAAACAGCATTTTTCCAATTATGTGTCATCATGATCAGGATGATTGTTGCTCCAAACGCCACCGCCATCATTGAGACCGAGAGGATCATACATATAATTCCCTGTGTCAGCTTCTTAAAAAGATATGTTTCGAAGTCTTGTAGTGGAAATGAGGATGTAAGGATGGAGAGAAATATACCCACAGATGTCAAAGCCAAAGTGAGGGAGAACACATCAGCTAATATGAAAACCACAAACAAGGGTTTAGAGTTAAGGATTGGAATGCCGGTGTCTTGATTAGGACCTCCTGGTACCGTGTAGGCTGCTGCAAAGGCAACAGTGGCTATGAAAACAGAAAGAATGGTGCAATTCTCAGTGGTGCGCATTAGCCATTCCTTGGCATCTCGATGGAGTCTCTCATTCCTAGCAGCAAATAATTCTTCAGCAGTCTGGTTATCTTTGTTGAGAGGCTTGGTCAAATGCATCTTACAGGCTGACTTCACTTTCTGCACCCACACATACAATCACAAGTAGCACCGTTATTCTAATGTAACACATACAACCCTCCATTTATCATTAGACTAAATTAAAAATATTAGGGAAAAAAAAACCTTTAATGTAATTAGTCATGAACTTTTAGGTTGTGTTTGATTCTTAGACAATTCTTAAATAATTTGAGGGAAGTGGAGAAAAATAGAGAGAAAAAGTAGAAGGAAATAAAAAGTGAAAAAAAAAGATTTAAAATCAAAAATCATTTTTACATATTACTTTAAACTCATTTTACTTATTTTAACTCTTATCTAAGGATTAAATAATTTCAAAATATTCAAGTTTTTTTATTAATTTTAATTATATTTTATTTTTACATTTTATATTTTATATATTAAAACAAAACATGCGAAAATTATTTTTAATACTTTTTTCTTTCTTTAGTAATTTTCTAATAACTTAAACTTTAAGGTCAATTAGTGGATTTTAACATGGTAAGAGTAGCTTGGTCTTGAGTTTGAATCTCATTGGTGTATTGTTTATTTTCTCTATGCATTAATTTAACCTTGTGTAAGCCTAAAAAAAGCCTATAGTAATAACTTGAAGGATCATTTTACAAAATTGAAAAGCTAATTTTCATATCATACACAAAAGTGATGGCCAAAGAAAAATTGATAGGTGGTAAAGATAATCTTATTTATATTTATATTTGTTAAAAAGGTCCTATTTATCTCTATTTGTGAAACCGATCTTGGTTTTGATAATAATAAAACAAAATTTAAAACTAATATTTCATCCTAAGTATGTTTAGGTAAGAAGATTTTCAAAAAAACAATAAAAGATATACTAAATCAAGTAAAAGTTAAGAACAAGGAAAAGACCTCAAAGAGAAGAAAAGTCAAGACCTATTACCTAGGATCTCTTTGTAAAACTGTTGGTGCACTAGGTTCATAACACATTACATTTTTATTGAAGTACATAAAATCATCCAAATGTCTAAATAGATTTTATTTTCTTGAATCTAATCCTTCCTAATTAAGCTTTTTTTAAAGGGTTTATGAAGTTGAATAAAAGTTTCCAGGAATTCCAAGCCTCAAACTAGCTAGGGTCTTTTATACACTTTACAATATAATTGGTTGAAGTAGACAGGAACTGATTAAGCCAGATAGGCTTGATTTAGTAACCCCAATAACTAGTAGCCAATTGATTGGTTGGACCTAGATTGTGTCTAACAACTAGTTTGAGTTTCTAAATCCTATTTAAACATTTCAAATTTCTTATATTGATTAGGAAAAGTTTTAATTCATTCTTAAATATTATTTAAGCCTTTTTAAAGTGTTTTCAAAGTGACTTGCTTTCAAACTTGTATTTCATCTTAGTACTATAGGAAAACCCATATTTCTTTGTTCCCTATACCCAAATCAGTTTATGTACATGCAAATCTTTCCTAGGCTTGATCTAAATCCTATATATATAGAGAAAACAAGCAATTTTAAACAATAATAAGATTTAGATACCAAAAAAGAAAACTTTAACTTAATTTGAATATTTTCAAATCAACTCCATGCAGTGAAGTATTTGAATGAAGTCGTTGGAAGTCTCATAGACCCACGGTCTTCCACTCGATGGCTCTTCCTTAAACCTTGGCACTCAACCGATGGGAAGAAAAATAGGGTAGAGGCTATGACTCTTTCTCTGAAGATGGAAGACAAGTCTCTCGGAACCCTCCCTAAATGGGCATTTATAAGGTTCTCCATAAGCTTAAGTGACTTGAGCCCATTAGGGGCTTGGGTCACTTAATCTAGACTAAAAAGGTTCCTAATTGATTAATTAACTCAATAGGGCTATATAATTAATTAATTAACCCAATTTAGAGACCTTGTTCACAAACGAATGTGCAATCTTATGTAATTATCAAAATATTTGTATGCATAAAAGTGAACCTAGAGCCAATCCAACTCTCATAGACAATGTCATCAAGGTATATGAGCTTGAGCGGGAACCACTAGAACCCATAAGAGAATTAATTCCATAAGAATTCATTTTTGAAGTTGATTCAACATCCCACGATAGAGAATCAACTACACTTTAGTATCCTATGTAAATAACAATGAGACAAAGCTTGGATTTGTGACCTACTGTCCATTGCATGTAGAGTACTCTCCATGAACTGGTGTTTATAATCTAATAAGTTAATGTTATATCACCTATCAAGATTACCCTTCCAATCCTTGAATTACATATCTCACTTATTATATGATTAATTGACATACTCTAGCTTCAAATAGCATATGTCAAATTTCCACTATTGGAAATGTTATGACCAAAGTCTTCTAGATCACATGTCCTTTGAATCACCTAAGATATTATGGCGCCTCTATTGAGAATACCTGTTACCACCACTAGCCTCCATTAACTGTGACTCCATCCATAAGGATATGTGACCACCTTAGGGTCTCACCCATGGGTCAAAGACTCAATACCTACTCAAGGTTGAGAGTCTATGCAGTATAGTAGCTTGGTGAATCATGATAATTAATTAATAGTCTTACATCATGATTCACCATTAGTCCTATCTAGTGTGCATTACATACACTAGAACACTCACTATGGAAAAACCATCCTAATAACCAAGACAAGTCATCCCTCCAATTAGGAGATAGTGCACTACAGTCTCACATGGATTTCCCAAATCCATGAACCGATTGTGGACTACTTATCACTCTACAAGGAACCCAAGACATGGATTTTTTTTGCAACTCTTAATACACCCAAGTCATATACAATGCAAGTGGTGTGAGCATTTATGCTCAAATGACCAATTAATGCATATGGGAAACCAAAAAACATAGATAAATAAATTTGTAAATGAATCTCAATTTGTTACTTTATGTCATTCTCTATAGGGCTCAATCCTAACAAGTACACCATTCAATTCTAGTTTTTGTATATTCCATTGTACCAAAATTGTAAACTAGAAGTTTTATTCTTATCAAATTTTTTCTTATGCATCTTGTGAGTTAGGCTTAACTGTATAAGGTATCAATTTAGTGGAAAATTTAAGTGTGAGGTATCACTTAGGGTTGTCCAAGTGTGGAGCGTCACTTGGGGATCTTTAAGAGTGAGACGTATCTTAAACAATGAGGCATCACTTAAGAAAAATTATAAGTGTCTATTAGAGACATCTATTAAAGAGTGAGGTATCACTTAAGAAAAATTATAAGTGCCCATTAGAGCTAGTAAATCCAAGAGTAAAGTATAAAGGCTTGGTTTGGAAGCATAAATATAGTGGAACCTTAAACTTGGATTGAAACTTAAGGAGAATGGATATAGGTTGAGTTGCTTCAAATCACTATAAAATCTTAAGTTCACATTTCTTTCTTCCCTTACTCTCTTTACTTTATATGCAATTGCTACAATTGTCACTTGCTTTGTAAGTTTAAATTTATAAAAAGTGATCATCACCTTATTCAACCTCCCCTCCCCTCCCTCTCTCTTTTAGGGTGATTACCTTAAGTTGGTATAACTAGATTCATAACAATTGATATCAAAGTAAGGCCTTTTGCTTAATTAAGACTTAATAATATGTAAGGAATAGCAAATCAACCTAAGTCTCTACTCATGGGAGGTTTTTCAGTTTCAAAATAAATGTCATATTCCAACTAAAATTGAAAAGAAAAATAGATATCATATTCTTTTTTAGATATGATTATAGGTATTCAAAAACAAAAATGACTTGGTTTTTAAAGTCTATTGATTTTGATTTATGGAAAGTCATTCAAAATAGATATAATATTCCAACTAAAATTGAAAATGAGGTATCCATTCCAAAGTCAATCCATGAGTGAAATGAGTAAGAAAAGAAAAATGCGTAATTAAATGCTAAAACTATATGTCATCTGATAGAATAAAGTCCTTATAAGCATGACATGATGTAATTAGATTTAGAATTAAATTCCTAAATGAATTTTTTCATTTCTAAAGAATCAAAAACTCTTCTAAAGGAATGGATAATCATCATGAAAAGGATTATCAAATTGGCATAAGAAGTTTAGAAATGCTTCAAATTGTTTTTTCTATCTTATCCTATTGGTTTGAATTTTTTTCATAAAGAACAATTGAAAATGTATTGAATTATGATCATACAAAGAAAAATCATTTTAATGAAATTGACATAATTGCTATCCCAAGGTTTGTATTAAGAAGTCATCATTTATGAAAACCTTAGGTGACATAAAATGATCACATGCTTGCATGTTTTAATGATGTTAAATTATGCATGTTATGTGTTTCATCTTTTAAATTGCATATGTTGGGAAATAACAATATGCTTTAAATGAATAATATTTCATTCCCTTACCATTTTTAGCAAATAATGCTTTAAATTGGAAAATGCTCTAAGATTGAGAAAATTTTTATTTGAAATATATTTTCAAATGAAAAAGAAAAAGAAGAGGAAAAATGATGTTATGCTTATTATTTATTTTTTGTGACATCATTTATGATTGATTAATAAATTCTCTTATCATACTTAATTGAGACTTTTTGTTGATGACAAAAAGGAGGAAAAATAGTAATAAGTTATTATAGTACTAGGATGATAATATTTGTTTCAGCAATCTTGAATATTGATGCTTCATACTTCAATTATTATATACATGCATGCATCCTATTTGTTATCTTACCAATTGCTAATTGCTCTTTGTGCTGTTAATATTTGGATATATTATTTTTTAGCACTTTAAATATAATCGTTAAGATTCTTAAAATTGAACATTTTCTAAAAATCAAGGAGAATATATTAAGGGGGAAGTATTTGAGAAACTTTGATTTTGTCATCTCAAAAAGGAGGAGATTGTGAAACTAAAGTTTGGTTAATTTTGGTTTTGATGATAATAAAACAAAGTTTGACACTAATGATTTATTCTAAGTATATTTAGACAAAAAGATATCTAAAGAAGCAATAAAAGAAAATCAAGAAGGATAAAACTTCAAAGAGAAGAGGAATAAAGACCTATTATCTAGGATCTTTTTGTAAAGTTGTTAGCGCACTAGGTTCATATTACATTACTTTTTTTTTATTGAAGCAAATAAATTCATCTAAGTATCTAAATTGATTTTATTCTCTTATAAACTAAATTATCTCATGTTCTTTATTAAAACTATGAATCTAATTCTTTCTAAACTTGTTTTAAAAGATTTATGAAGTTGAATATAAGTTGTTAGAGGTTCCAAGCCTCAAACTAGGTCTTTTATACACTTTACAGTGCAATCGGTAGAAGTAAGGAGCAACATGTTCAGTTGAGGTGCACTTGCACTTTGTTTCTTTTAGTAGCATGTATTCAACCATTGAGGTTAAGCCTCAACTAGTTGAGCTAATTGGCCAACAATAATCACAATAGCTAGTAGTTGGTCGATCGGTTCATCGACTTGTTAAACCTAAACTATGCTTAACAAGCATGACTAGTTTAGGTTTCCAACTCTTATTTAAAGGCTCCAAGATTCTTGTATTAATGGGAAAGAGTTCTAAATGATTATTAAATTTAAAGTGTACTTAAAGAGTTCATCTTAGTGCACCATTCAACCTTATTTTCCTTATATTCCATTACACAAAAATTGTAAAATAGAAGTTTTATTCTTATTGAATATTATTTTATATACCTTGTGAGTTAGGCTCAGTTGTAGGGTATCACTTGAGGGAAAAATTTAAGTGTGAGGTATCACTTAAGGTTTGCCAAGTGTAAGGTATCTCTTGGGGATCTTCAAGAGTAAGGCATTTCTCGAGGAAAAATATAAGTGCCCACTGAAGCTAATTAATCCAAGTGTAAACCTTGAAGGCTTGATTTGGAAGCTTTGGGATAGTGGAATCTCAAGCTTGGGATTGAACCTTAAAGAGAGTGGATATATGCTAGGTTGCTTGAACCACTATAAAATCTTAAGTTTACATTTCTCTTTTCCTTTACTTTCTTTACTTTATATGCAATTTCATTTCATTATACTTGTTATATTATTACATACAATTGTCACTTGCTCTTTATATTTAAATTTGTTAAAAGCAACCATCACCATATTCACCCTCCCCCGGGCAATCATCGTAGGTTAGTATAGTTAAAACCCTAACACTATTTAATTAAGACTTATTTACTACATCTCGGTTTTATTTCTTAGTACCTTGGTTTTATTTGGAATCTAATGATCTAAATTTTATTAAATACATTAATGACTCAAATTTGAAATTTAGTACCTAATAAGTACCTTATCATTTTCCTAACTTGGGTACATATTTTCATCCATTACTTAATAACTTATTATTATTATTATTATTATTATTATTATTATTATTATTAGTAATGAAGATTAATAATCAAATGACTTGCCACAAGTGTAAGCATGAGCACAATGCTTATGGTTATCATTAATGGGTAAGTAGAAGTGCACCTTAAACAGCAGCAACTCTTTTTGTAGTTGGGAGGCAGGGTTTTGCATCTTTTCACTAGCTTGACTTTTTCTTTTTAGGCCAACCATATGTAGTAAGGAGTTACCTTTGTTATCTGTAGCTGATAATAGACTTCTTGCAAGCAATTCAGATTTTGCCACTATATCAAAAATTTCAATATGACGGTGAAGAATTGCCACATGTAGTATGTTCATTCCCTCCTTGTTAATATGATCAAGCGCCTGAGGATGACAAACCAGTGTTTCTTCAACAATGTCTTGAATGTTTGATATTGTTGCCAAAAATAATGGAGCTTCATCGCTCTTCTTGTACTCGTAGTTGGTTGAACTTTCTTGGTAGTTTCGCCCTTCATTTTCTTGGAAATTTTGTCCTTTCTTTTCTTGGGAGTTTTGTCCTTCAATTTCTTGGGATATTTTTTCTTCCTTTTCTATATCCAACTCCTTAGTCTCACCTAAGCCAACTTCTTGAGAATTAACACTAGCATGCCATGATGTATCATTCTTTACCAAAAGCTTAACGAGTCCTTGAAGTGAATAGAATCTGCTTTCAGTAATATGAGACATGGTGGATTACTTTTACATAATATATTGAAATAAAAAAATGTATCACAAGTAAATAATATAATGTTTAGGTATGGAATATTATTATATTGAAGAGGGTAATTGAAGTCTAATAGTACATATTAATCCAACCACAACAGCTTTCAATAATACATTTGTAATTTAATCGGTTATAAAGGGTGAGGAATATTTTACAATTTTTTTTTTTTACTAGTAGTGCATAGATGGATCTATAAAGAAGATTTTTTTTTTCCTTTTCTCTCTTTTTTAAAAAAAATATTTTCTGAAGGCCTTTTAAAGTGTAATTGCCAAAAATGAGAAATAATCACAAGTAAAAATAGTTTCATTTCTTTTCTACATTGCCTTTGTATTGAAATATCATTTTTTTTTATATTTAATTTATTCAACATTGCCTTGGTATGATATCTATTTGTTTATACCTTAGAGTTGTTCTTTAAAAGTGTGATCTTTGTATGAAAATATTTATTTTTAAAATTTTCCTTCTTTCACTTTGAGTAAGATTAAAATGGGTTCTAGAATATGTGCATGTGAATGATTCCCCTTTCAGTCACTCCTAATCATATAATTATTTATCTTCCAAAAATTTCACATAGCCTAGCTGAAAGTTATTTACCTAAATTATTTAATAATCTCCAATACAACTTATGTAACCTATCATAACTTAATTTATAGAACCAAATATTTTTGAACAAAAAATTATATATATAACTCATAAAATTTTCAATTACCATTTTCAATAATCACTTAATAAATTTCAGTTTAAATATAGATTTATGAGGGATTTTTTGTCATCCATTAGAAATTGGCATCATATGGTTTAGAAAACATCATTACTTTGTACTTGATTATTATGATTTACATATTTAACTCTCATTCCTTTCTATAACTAAGTTCTGTTTCTTCATTTCTTTATTCAATGGTCTAGATTTACCCATACACATTAATGACTCAAATTCAAAATTCAATAAAATAATAAATCGGTATCCTAAATTTTTCTTCTATGAAATCTAAAAGAACAATTGAAGCCTTTTTTAGCCTAGCAATAGGCTTGGGTTGAGTATTGAGTCTTTTGAGCATTTCAAATGTTGATCAATCAAGAATTGTTGTATGTTCAAGAAAGAATTAATAGTTTAAGAAGCAATTTGCAAAACCTATTAATAACATTTGTGTAGTTACAAATTGTAGTGAGAAGCTACCCATGTGTGTTTTTTTAATTTGTTTTACTTTAAGGAATTATGTATGATAAAATTTATGAAGTATTTAGTTTGAATATATTTAAGGATATAAAAGAAATAATGATATATGCATAATTTTTTAATTTAAAATTTTTTATAATTTTATTTATAAATTTTAGTTTTTTGATATTTAATTATTATACAAAAAAATATAAACATATTCATTAAGAAGATTATTATGATAGTTTTTATATTTTGGATGATAAGGCAATGAAATTTACAAATAAAATTTGTTAGCCCAAGGGTTCTCCTGATCGCTTTTTGATGATAACAAACCATGGTTAAGTGGCTAATTGGTTTGAATTATAAAGAATTTTAGGTGTTAGTTTGGAAATTCATCAATTGACTTAATGGATGCAAGATCAAGACATTTGGAAGACCTTTAATCATAAGAAACATATGTAAGATGTTGCGAGAGCACCACTCGAGTGCTCCCCTATGGCCGCTTCATTTCCCAAGTATTCAAGGATGCTGGCATTGACCTTAGCAAAGAGACGAACTTTGAGGATCCCAATACATATGATACATATGATGATCAATCCATGGGGCGAATGAAATTTGAGAAGACTCCAGATGGTTTTTGGATCAGAAAAGCAAAGAGAGCATAGCCAAGAGGACAAGATAGACACACCTTAGAGTTAAGAAGAAGGCAGGGATTAAAGAGATGAAGAGTGGAGTAGACCCTCAGGGTGGAATAGACCCTCAGAGTGGCTACTAGCAGAGAGGGCTCGAGCTTGATATTTCCTTACTTCAGACAGAGATTCCTTCATAGACCGAGGTTGTTTAGTTTGAATCCACTTTTTTTTTAGCCGATGATGACTTAGTCAGCTTTTATAGACGGACCATCTACTCAACCATTATAGACCAAGCCCTCCTTCTCTAGACCAACATTCACTAAGCCCACCTATACTAAGATACCACAACCTCAAGTACCTTATACTCCTAACCATGCATGCTCCTTGGATGGATATATTTGCTCAAATTAGCTTTCTTGGTACTTGCATGGTGGAACTTGCAATGGTCAGTGACACATGATTTTATTCTATGGAGGATAGGATGGACAAGTATCAAACTAGGTTCACTTCTCAGTTTAAGTATCTCCAATAAAGGATTGATTGCATTAAGGATTGCACGGTTCGTTAGCATGAGGACATTATAGCCTACTTGAGTTCCGTGCTTCCACCTCCACCTCCTCAACCTTGATTCATTGGGCACCTCCTTTGTTCTTTTTTTTTTTTTTTTATGTTGCCAAAGGGGGAGATATTTTAGGATCTAGGAGGCTAGATATAGGAGACTCATACATGCATATCATCTTTGTTGGATCATACATTGCTTATGTTTAGTAATGTTAGTTTGATTGGACATATGATGTACTGACTGATACATTTGACTTATAATATATGATATGCCTATATATTTGATGACTTATATTGTTTTTTGTTGCAATACTCTCTAACATGTCTTGATCTTTTTGTTTTCAATTCTTAAATTTTGATTGTTAATCCATGATTGGTTTAAGGGGAAGGATTTTTTTCCTCCTAGATAACCAAGGTTTTTTATCATAAAAAATGGCGAGATTGTTAGCCCAAGGGTTCTCTTAATCATGTTTTGATGATAATAAATCATGGTTAAGTGGCTAATTGATTTGAATTATAAAGAATTTCAGGTGTTTGTTTGGAAATTCATCAAAAGACTCAATGGATACAAGATCAAGGCATTTGGGAGACCTTTAATCATAAGAAATATTTGTAAGATGAATGCATGGGTGCACTTGGGATTTTCATATCTTTTCATACATTTTTAAAAACTCGGTTTATGCATTAAAGTTACATTTCCATCAAAAACCCGAGTTTTATCAAATGAACGTTAGGCAAATCATTTAAAAATTGGCATATTAATTTGCTTAAAGACCCTGCCAAGTGTTAAACAAGAAAAAAATAAAAGAAAAAGATAGGTTTTTAGGCCAAAAAAGGTGAACCAACTGAGGTAGTGGCCAACGGGCTCAATTGACTAGGGTATCGGTCGACCAATTACACTTTCCTGGTCGAGTTCCGATCGAGAGATGCAAAAAATCTTCTCTCTCTTCCAATATCCTTTCTTCCCTAGTCGAGGGATATGTCTTCCCAATCGAGGTCCGGTCAAGGCCTAATGGCCACCTGCCATGCATTTAATGCCCAACGGCTAGTGAACCGATTGACCCCCAACTCGATCGATCGAGGCTGCTTTTTGGCATTTTGGTTCCTGATGCTAGAAACCTATAAACTGAGAGCTCCACTTCATTTATGAGTAAGAGAACACCTACATTTATTTGTTTACCTACTTGTTCTTGCCGCAAAAGCTCACATTCTTTCTTTGGTGCATTAAACCTTCATTTGCATATTCCTTAGTGCACCCTTGTGATTCTTCTTAGCTTTTAAGTTGTATTTGAGCCCTTGTTGAGTTTGGTTGAGAGATTTAAGCTTATTATTTCAAGTGAGTAGATATTTGAAGGGATTGTGTAAGAACCCATTGGATCCAGAATCCAAGTGTAAAGATGATTAGAAGCTTGGTTGAAACTTCAAGTATAGTGGAAGCCCATAAGATATGTTTCCTTTTGTTTTAGATTTTCTACTTTTTATTTAGATATCTCATATTATATATATAGGAAATGGAAACAGTAGGTGGTTTGAAGGCCACTAAATAATAAATGTGATATCCTACATTGGATAAGGGAAAATGTTTTTAGTGCTATATATATACATCTTTTAACCTTGTAGGCACGTTTTTAAGTCGCAAGGGCCCCTTTTAGGTCCATAGTGGTTAATATCTACACAATTAAAAGCGAGTCATTACAGATGTATCAAAGTTGATCCTCTACTCCTATATGGAGGTTTCTTTTGGTTTCATGAGAAATGTTTCTTTATTTGACCCTACAATCCCGTGAGACACAACGAAGATATTGTATCTATATGATGGAGGAGGGGTTGGGGTATTTATGTTTCACATGGGATAGGGGAATATATATATATATATATATATATATATATATATAAGTTCCTCTTAATCTCCTAGACATATTTTAAAGTTGTAAGAGTCCCTTTAAGTCTAAAGTAAACAATATCTACACAATTGGGATGAGACTGTTACAATAGATATAATTTTTAAAATTGAGATTAGAATCAAGAAAGGAGGTTTTCTTGGTTAGACCATGGGTGGGGCATTTTTACAAAAGACTGATCCTATTCTTCCTCCTCTTAGCTAGATGCATTAAATTGAAACAAAATCTTATTTACTTAGAAAGTATGTCCAAATGAAGCATTAAAATTTAAATTTCTAATTATATTTTAAATTTCTTATGCAAGAGCTTTTAAGAACACTAACCTTCAAAATAAATAAGTATGGTGCTTACCAAAACTTTTCATATCTCACCTTTCATCACTTGTCTTCTTGTTATCCTTGGGGGGCCACTCTGGAAAAGAACTTCGATTGTGAGATGTTTAGGCCACTATTTGTTAGTGAAAAAAAAAAACATATGTAACAGAAAAGGAAAGAAGCACTACTTAACAATTATAAGAAGTTGAAGTAAATAATTAATGGTGAGTGGATATAAAAAAGAACCAAATTTTATTAAACAAGTCCATCAGACCAAATCCTTATTTTATTGGACAGGAAAATTTGAGGAAAAAAAATTACATCCATTAGAGCCCCATTTTGTAATATGGAAGAAATTGTAGACATTGAATTTTACTTGCTCACGTTCCATTCTACACCGTGCATGGGTTCTATTCTATTTATTGAGCAAATAAATATTAAATCCATTAAAATATTTTCAATTGAGTTGGATTAACTTGAAAGCTTGAATGTAAATCATACATTGTTGTATAAGATAGCTAATTGATTTGTTTCCAAACTATATTTTTCAAAAAAAAAAAAAAAAAAAAGAAAGAAAAAAAAAGAGAGAAAATATATAAAACTATATTTAGCATTCCAAAATTATGTTAATGCCCATACCCAATTTCTAAAAAATGTTATTATCTAAATAAAAAAAAAAACAAGAATAATTGAGTAAATGAAGAATAGATATTGATGAGGAAGGAGTTAAATGTACTATACCGGAGTTAATGAGTATCTCCATGAGTCCTTGTGTCGGTACTGTTGAGATCATGAGTTCGTCCATGAATCCTCGTCTCATTTTTATTTTCTTCTTTTCAAATGCAGTTGGATTGCATGCAAGATATTGAAGAGCAGTCATTGAATCTTGATCTCTTTCTTCGATTAAATATAAGTAGCTCTCCGCAATAAAATGGGCCAATTCTATTTCATGTTAATTTTGTAGAGATAACACAAAAAAATAAAAAATAAAAAAAAAAAATTAGATTAGTAACCTAATGTTGTCTTTGCATCCCAAAAAATATTTGAAAAAGAAAATATACATAAATTATCTTATTTGATTTATTAAATAAAATCAAAAGTATTTAAAATTTGTACATTTTTATAAACTATTTAATTTTTATAAACAAAGAAGAACAAAGAAAAATAAATTTGAAGTTGATATTTAAGTAAAGCTTATTGATTTTAAACTTATTATTAACTTTTAAATTTTTTTTTTTTTGGATTTTTCTTTATTTTCATTCCTTGATACTTTCTCCATTTCTAAGATCCACATGGCATGCACCTAGACTAAAGGGCATATGCAAATTATCTAAAACGTGCTAACTTAATATTTTTTTTACTAGTAACATTTATGTTTTGAACTTTGAAAAGAAGGCATGACATGATATGTCCCCTTAAAGTATAAACTCCCTTTGTACAAACCCATCACATGCCTTTCAAGCTTAACCAATTAAATATGAAGTTTTTAAATGATTTTAAGTGGGTTATGAATTTTCTTGACCAACATAGTTTTGGGTACCATTTTTAGGCCTAAAAAAGAGGTTTTGAATAATAAAAACTCTTTTGTTGTATATTTTGATTACGTTTAAGAAGTTGTTTGGAGAAAAATATTAAGACTTAAAAGTAGCAAAAGTTACAATATAGTAACTTTTGGCCAAAAAGGGCTTTGGGAAGCTAATATTTCTTTAAAAGTTTATTTAAAAAATTATATCAATATTTATAAAAAAAATAGAACCTTATATCTTTAAAAATTTTGCAACTTGAGGTAGATAAATTAAATATTTTGATACCTTAATTTGTAAACCATTTTTTTTTTTTATAAATCAATCATTGCTTTTCAATGTAAGTATCTAAAAAAATTTGGTATTTTATATGAAGTTATTAGTATTTTGTAATTTTAAAAATAGAAATGAAATGAAAATAATAAATCTATTTTCAAGAAATTAAAGATATTTCTTAAGAAGTTCCTTTAAGGAGGAGTTAAGCTACTTCAAACAAGGCTTTCATTAGAACATGTACTAATATTTTAAATTTTCAGCACTTAGGTTTATTAGAAAACATTATCTAAAGCTTTGTTTGGATTGTAAAATATAGTAGAAAAAAAACAAAAAAGAAAAGTTAATTTATCTTGAAAATAGTGAAAAAATAAATATAATAGAATAAAAAAAAAAGAAAATAATGAGTTTTCATACATTCATGTAAAAAAATAATTATAAAATAAAAATTCTCTAAAAATAATTCAAGTTTTATATGGTCAATACCTATATTATTAAAATGTAGTACTTGAATAGTCAAAGATACTAACTTTTGACTAAAAAAATGTATAAATACTAATTATTTTTATATAGCTATTTGAAATTTGTATTTTATAAACTTGAGTTTTTATTTTGTGGTTTTTTTTTCATTTGAGTGTATAGAAATACATTTGTCCAAAAAAACAAAATAGAATGAAAAATATTTAAAGTTTATATATACATGAGAGCAAAAGAAGAAAAAGAAATTGGGAGAATGATATAAGAAAAATCTATTATGCTGAACTTTTTTTTTTTTAAATATTTATTCAAAATTTTCTTTTCTGGACTTTTCCTTATTTTTATTTTTCCATTTCTCAAACATATTTTCCATCATCCTCCTATTTTGTCACATCTTGCAAGAACTCGAAACATCCTCACCTAACGTACCTAGATTGGTTGGGGGTTAGCCTTCCTTAACCTACACTTGGGATAGCCTATAATTTCTATATTTAATAATAGAAATGGATATTATAGGAAAAAACTTGCAGATGAATTGAGAGAAGAACTCACCGAAACACTCGGTGAAGATGGAAATATGAAGAACTGTTGTTCTATCATTCCTCTGCAAATACTGTTTACCATCTTCTGGATTTCGTTCCGTTAGTTTCATTTTCCCAGCCAGAAACTTAAACATTTCAGTTTGGCCGTAGCGGGCAGCACAAAAAATAGGCGTCTCTCCTAAGTCGTTACGCGCAATTAGCAACTCTGGACCTCTCTTCAACATCTCCTTCGCCACATCTTTCATAGTATCACTGGCCGCTACTTCGTGGAGTATATTGCTGCCGGCGTTGTTTTTTGTAGCGGCAAGTTCATGGTTGCGTTCTTTAGGCAACATTTTCAGTAACTCGGGTACCAGTTTACTTCGTTTGAAGCGAGAGGCCATGTGGAGGACTGTGTCATTGTAAACACTAATTCTCTGTAGCGGGCCTTCACGATGAGAACTGCAGAGGTCGGTCACCTTCTTGTCGTCTTTGCTGATCAAGTGAAAGAACAATTGAGCTTGGAGTTCCTGTTGGTCGGTAGAGTTGGTGTCGGCCATGAGAGCGTCTTTGGAGAGGGATAGGGTTCTTACAGTGTTCCACAGTCACTGCAAAATCCCTTTAATATAATTTGAGGATGCCCATAAGCATGATTGGTGCCGGTTGCCGGAGGAGTCTCAAATCTCAATCATGCTTGGAGTCACTCCGCAATGATGAGTATTAATAATCTTTTCATCACGTTTTCCCAATTCATAAGGTTGTAAGCAATCTTATAAAACTCGGATGGGAGTGGCCAAACAAACCATTGACCGGTCTTCTATCGGATTCCATTTGCTAATTGAACCGCTTCAAGCTTCAAAAACGAATTAAACCGAGAGAAGACTCGAATGAGAGACTTTCCATCGGACCAAGTTTTGATGTCATCTTCAACTATTAATTTTTATTTTTTATTTTTTTAATAGAGGCCGGACACTTGATTTTTTGAATTTTTATGAAACCATTAAATGGTAATAAAAGGGCCACTTTGAATATAAATTTGACAAAATGGTTAAACTTCATTTTTTTCCCATAATGGGGCTATTTTGGCCCAAAACTCATTTTCTCTAACCTGAATATAAAAACTTGAGATGATTAAATCATTGTTTAATATATTTAAAATATAGTACCTTAATAATTAAAATAATATAAAAGTGAATATACACATTATTTAAACTCTATTTGCTTATTATAAATTGAAGTTGTTAGGTGATACATCTAATCTTATCCTCAAAATCAATAAGACATTAACTAACAAATTAAATTCTTTAACCCAATATGAATATAAAATTTTGGAGATAATGAGACTGTTGTTTCATATGTTTAAAATACAAAAACTTAATAATTAAAAATATATAATTTAAAATCTATTTGTTTATAAATTTAAGTTGTTAGGTAATGCATCACATCACATCTTCTAAATGAATGACACTTTGCCCAATAACTCATTGTAAGATAGATTTTAAAATGGGAACAATTAGTTGATGATATTTAATATTTTCTTTAACTTAAGATGAATATAAAAATTTGTGAAAATGAAACCGTTGTTTCTTATGTTTAAAATACAAAACCTTAATAATTAAAAATAATATATTTAATTTAAAATATATTTGTTTATAAATTTTAAGTTGTTAGCTAATGCATCCCATCATATCCTCTGAATGAATATGATTTTACCTAACAACTTGAGTTTGTAAACAAAGAGATTTTAAAGTGCGAATAATTGGTTTATGATATTAAGAAATTTAACAACTCAGAGTTTGCAAGCAAAAAGATTTTAAAATGTGAATAATTGGTTTATGATATTTAAGAAATTTTATATTTTCTCTAATTTAAGATGAATATAAAAATTTGAGATAATGAAATTGCTATTTCATATAGATAAAATTTAGTACCTTGGCAATTAAAGATAATATAAAAATGAATATACACATTATTTAAAATCTATTTGCTTATAAATTTAAGTTGTTAAGTAATACATCTCATCATCCTCCAAATGAATAAACTGTTGCGTAGCAACACCAATTTGTAAGAAAATAGATTTTAAAACTTCAATAATTGATTGATGATATCTAAGAAATTCAACGTTTGACCTAATATGTGTATAGAAATTTGAGATAACAAAATCGTTGTTTGATATGTCTAAAATACAGTAACTTAGTAATTAAAAATAATGGATATATATTCTTTAAAATCCATTTGTTTATAAATTTAAGTTGTTAGGTAATACATCCCATCTCACCCTCTAAAAGAATAAGGCTTTCTCGGACAACTCAATTTTGTAAGTAAATAGATTTTAAAACACAAACAATTGGTTGATGATATTTATGAAATTCAATATTTTCGCTAACCTAAGATGAATATAAAAATTCAAGATGAGGAAATAGTTGTTTCATATATTTAAGATACAATACCTCAATTATTAAAAATAATATAAAGATAAATATAGACATTATTTAAAACCCATTTGCTTATAAGTTTAAGTTGTTAGATAATACATCCCATCTTATCATCTAAATGAATAAAATGTTACTTAACAATTCAAATTTGTAAGTAAATAGATATTAAAACAACAACAATTGGTTGATCATGTAGTATCCCACATCGCCTCAGGAGTGAATGGTGAAGAGCCATATACGAAGGGCTTTCACAATACACTATTAAGGCCTTTTATTAAGGATGTAGGTCTAATAAAGAAGTAAAATTCGAGCTGATTGGTGGGATATGTGTACCACTACAACCTTGAATCAGACAATATTTGATGAAGAGTGGGGTTATGACATAATGGTATCAAAGCCTAATCTTCAACTGAAAGTATGCTAGCGAAGACATTGGGCCCCAAGGGGGTGGACTATAGTGTTCCACGTCGCCCAAGGAGTGAATGATGAAGAGTCATATATGAAGGGCTTTCATAATATACTATCTAGACTTTTTTTGAGGGTGTAGGCCCAATAAAGAAGCAAAATCGGTGTTGGTTGGAGGGACGTGTGTGTGCTACTGCAACCTTGAATTAGACAATATTGAGTGTAGAGAGGGCCATGACAGATGATATCTAAGAATTTGAATGTTGGACCTTAAATGAATATAAAAATTCAAGATGAAGATTGTTTGCTCAACTATTGAAACTTAAATGAGAAGATAGGAAGACACAAAATTCATGGTGATGCGTTTGCCAATGGAGTAGGGGGAAAACAAGGAATGGGCAGCATTTAGTACTTCATTCGAAGAGTAGAAGTTAAACTGAAGCACCAAGAGATATGATAGTGTGCATTTTAAAAGCCATATGTAAAGAGAAGAGAAAATTAGAACAAATGAAGTTTAACTTTTTGGTATTTCAAATTGAGAGGGTGTTTAGTAAAATAATTTAATATTACAATTTAAAATTTAAAATGACTTAATATATAAAAAGTTAAAATAATTTATTTTTTCTATAGCACAAATATCCTTTATTTTCATAGATTATGTCTCTTTTTTCCATCGTTTATTTGTTACAACCTTTTTATTCAATATCAATGAGGATAAATATATCAATTTAATTGTTTACAAAAAATTTTAAATTGGTTTTAAAAAAAAATTAACACTAGAAATAATAATTAAATATTGAATTTTATACAAATAAATTAATCATAATTTAACTTAAAATTATTTTAATTTATTTAGAATTAAGTACTTTAATTCATTAAGCATTAATGATTAAGTTATTGAACACTTGCTAACTTTCAACCTATTTCTCATCTTTTCCATACCATTCTAAAATAATATATAAATATAATTCAAAACATTGAGATTAATGGATAAAGCTGAAGTTCAAATTGTGGAAAAGATAGTGAAAAGAGGAGATTTATTGATTGGGAAATCAATTTCACTCTATCCCAATTGTTAGAGATGCAGTACTAGCCCCACAGAAATAACTCAAGTATACCAGCTCTATAGCAACAACACAGGTGCACTACGTACGTCTAAGTTTTGTTTTACACAGTATGGTATAAAATTAAAAATAATTCTAATGGTTCAATCGAGCAGTATAGAACTTGATTAGTTGATAAGGGGTTCTCTTAACAGTATGATATGGATTATGAGGAGACTCTGGCCTTTGTTATAAAGATGACTACTATTTGTACTCTTATAGCAGTTTCCTCTATTTGTTAGTGATATATATCTCATATGGATGTTAAAAATACCTTCTTGAATCATGATCTTTAAGAAGAATTCTACATGGTACCCTCTTTTGATCTTTCTCCTAACCCTGAAGAAGTTTGCAAGCTCAAGAAAGCTTTATATCGTCTCAAACAAGCACTTCAAGCTTGATTTGCAAAGTTCTCTTATGTGTTTACTTCTCTTGGTTTTCATCCCAATCATCATGATCATGTATTCTTTCTAAAATACACTACTATTGGTTGTATTCTACTTTCTTTATAAATCATATTTGGCTTTTCATTTTGAAATAAAGAATTTAGGTTCTTAACGATACTTTTTCTCCAAAAGGTTATCTTCTCTTGTAGTCTAAGTATACAACTGATATTCTTGATCGTGCTCACCTTATTGATACTAAAAGTACTGTTGATACTCTCCTTCAAGTTAATGTTCGATAATCTTGTTCTTATGATAACCCCTTACCAGACCCTACACTATATCATACGTACTATTGTTAGCAACTTAGTCTATCTCACCATTATACATACGAGCATTACTTATGTTGTTCATATTGCTAGTTTGTTACTTCTCCTATCACATTTTATTGGGTTGTTGTTCTTCCTATTCTATTGTATCTTTGGGGCACTCTATTTTAGAGTATTTTCCTTCCATCAACTTCCTTTTTGGAGTTGTATGCACATTTTATAAAGGGACCAAACATATTGAGATTGTATGTCACCTTACTTATCATCTCCTTTATCATGACACTCTTACTTTGCTTTTTGTTCTGTCTTCCCTATAAATTGCGGACTTGTTTACCAAGTTACACTCCATTTCCACATTCTCGGTTTTGGTTGGCAAACTCTCGATATTTCTTGTAGTTGCATCATGAATTTGTGAGAGGATGTTAGAGTTATTTATTTTTTATATTAAAATTATTATCATTCTTTTTAGGAATAAGATAAATTAATCATTTCTTTTTATTTTCTTTGATTGTAAACTTGTTTAAACTCTATTTGTATTATATTTATTTTTTAAGTAATTATATAAAACACCTTAGACTTTCTTTCTTCTCTTTGTTTGTGATTCTTTTGAAGCTCATATTTGTGTAGAACTTGGAACAATCCCTTATGTTTTCTTGAAAGAATAAATCATGGAGTCCATGCGTTCTACCATTTTGGAAACATCTTAGTTTACCTACATGTTGATGCTATAAATTAAAAAAAAAAAATTACTTGAATTGCTTCTTTGAATTGATTCTCCAAATAGACACAAGCAAAAGGTTACCTAATGAACCCAACATTGGTTTTATGCGGTGTTTGAAAAATCGGTTATCGACAATGGCCAACCGGGGAGAAAAATTGACAGAAAATCTACAATTTCACCAACAAATTGGCGAAATATTGGAGATAAGTCGGGACGTGTGGCAATGCGTTTATGGGCGACGGGGCAATGTCAAAAAATCGTCCATAAATGGGCGGCAATTTTTATTTTTTATTTTAATTTATCCTATTTTAAAAAATTTTAATTATTCATTTTTAATTTATCATTTTATTTTATATTTTCTTTTTATTTTTAACTACTTTCCATATTTATGTCATTAATTCTATTTAAAAAAATTGCTATCACTTCAATCTTAATATATATATATATATATATATATATATATATATATATATATATATATATATATATATATATATTTATGTTTATCCTTTTAATTTTATTTTATTTTAAAAATGTTTTTCTTTTAAAAAATTAAAAATATAATTTTACTCAAAATTGATAGTATATAAAAAAAAATTAATGAAGTTTTAATATTTTATAAATTAAAATTAATTTGATAAGATAAATTAATAATAATTTTAATTATTAAAATAAATTAATATTAATAGAAAAAGTTATCACCATAAGATTTGTAATAAAATTTTAGAAATTAAATCTCAAATAAAATATGTTATATAAATCAATTTAATTTTTTATTTAAATGTAATAAAACATGGCTTAATAAAAATATTTTTGAAATTTTAAAATAAATGAATATAAATATATTAAAGGAATTTAAGCTATTTTTTAATAAAAAATTAATAAATATTATCTTTTATCATAGTTATCAATTACACTTATAAAATAACTTTAAAATGTGTATTCTTTATTTTATCATTTTTTTTAAAGTTTTTAAGCATTTTATTGAATTTTGAACTATTTATGTCCAATTCGATATTTTTGCCAAAATATTTATGATATTTTCGATATATCCGTAAAATTTAATTATCGATATATTCGTATTTATCAATATTTCAAATCTTAGGTTGGTGATGTTGTTGGACTAGTGTTAGTCCATGCTTTGACCCATTCAGCTTTAATGAGTAATAATAATCTTTTCATCACAATTTTTGAATTCATAAGGTTATAATTGGTTGTTAAAAAGAAGAAAAAATTGGTAACCTAATTGCTTGAGGCCAGTTTGTCAATATTTTTGAATATATATTCAAGATACGGAATAAAATAATAATAATAATAATTATTATTATTATTATGGGATATATTTAATCCAAACCACTTAAAATCTAAATCTTTAAATAAATTAATAAATAAAGAAACCTAAGTATAAAAGAATAGAAATGGGTACAAACAATGAAATTGAAATACTAAAGGATCAAACAAATGTATAAAACAATAAGATGTTCAAAATAATGGGATCTACGCACATGTGGTGCAATTTGATTAATTGCAATTTTGATATGTTGCACAATTTAATAGTGTAGTGAGAACCAAGAGTATACAACATGAATGTTAATATTTTAATGAAAATATAAGTTATATTTTTTGTTAAAATAAGTAATAATTTTTCTAAAAAAATACAGATTAATAATATTTTATTTAAAATGAATTCTAAAAGACATACATAACTTTTTTTAAATATATAAATAATCTTTTTTTTTTCCATTTGTTTATTTATTTTTTAACTAAGGAACATGTTTACTATCTAATTATTTTGAGTATTTTATACCAAATTTAGTGTTGGAATTTTTTCTATTAAATGAGTTACAAATACAAATTCTCTATTCAAGAAGTTCACGCACAATGGGTTACATTTTTGTACTCCTTGTCCATTAATGCATTTATGAAATGATATGCTAATGTTTTGAAGTAAAATAAATGTTTATGGTCTATTGATAAGAATTAAAGAACTTCTTGTTTAGGATTCTCTCGTCTATCCATAAGAGACTTGTAAGCAACAATTATGGGCTTCTCAAATCAGCATGGATATGATTGGAGATGGTGTATGAAAATAAGGTCATGAAACTTATAACCATAAGGTGATTAGTTGTTTTGTATCTTAAATAAAACATTTTTTCTATTATAAAAACTAAAATAAAAAAATTATATAGAAATTTGGTAATTGAATTACATTTAAGAAACCTTAAATGTTATTTCATATATTTAAAATATAGTACCTTAATAATTAAAAATAATATAAAAATGAATATACACATTGTTTAAAATATATTTGTTTATTATATAAGTTCAAGTTGTTAGGTAATACGTCCCATCTTATCCTCCAAATGGATAAGAATCGACCTATTTCTTAACATTTCAAAATTTTAAGCAAATAGATTCAATTTTTTCTATAGCTTAATATGAATATAAAAATTTGAGATAATGAAATTATTGTTATATAATACATTCCATCTTATCCTCCAAATGAATAAGACATTGTCTAACAACTCAAATTTGTAAGCAAATAGATTTTAAAATGTGAACAACTGGTTGATGATATTTAAGAAATTCAATGTTTTCTCTAACTTAAGATGAATATAAAAAATCTAGATAACGAAATCGTTGTTTCATATGTTTAAAATATAGTACCTTAACAATTAAATATATATATATATATATATATATATATATATATATATATAAAGATGAATATACATAGTATTTAAAATCTATTTGCCTATGAATTTAAGTTGTTTAGTAATACATCCCATCTTATCCTCCAAATGAATAAGACGTTACCTAACAACTCAATTTTGTAAACAAATGGATTTTAAAATGCAAATAATTAATTGATGATTTGAAAAAAAATTCAATGTTTGACCTAATATGAATATGCAAATTTGAGATAGTGAAATTGCGCATTGTTTCATATGTTTAAAATACAATACCATAAAAATTAAAAATAATATATTTAAAGATGAATATACTCACCATTTAAAATCTATTTGCTTATAAATTTAAGTTGTTAAGTAATACCTCCTATTTTATCCTCCAAATGAATAAGACGTTGCCTAACAACTCAATTTTATAAGCAAATGGATTTTAAAATGCAAATAATTGATTGGTAATATCTAAGAAATTCAATGTTTGACCTAATATGAATATAAACATTCGAGATAACCAAACTGTTGTTTCATATGTTTAAAATATAGTATCTTAATAATTAAAATAATATAAAGATGAATATAAATATTATTTAAAAACTACTTGTTTATAAATTTAAGTTATTAGGTAAGACATCCCATCTCATCCACCAAATGAATAGGCCATTGCCTAACAACTTAAATTTGTAAGAAAATAGATTAGAAAGTACAAACAATTGGTTAATGATATTTAAGAAAGCTGTTGTTTCATATTTAAAATACAATATCTTAACAATTAAAAATAATATAAAAATAAATACAGACATTATTTAAAATCCATTTCTTTATAAATTTAAGTTGTTAGAAAATACATCCTATTTTATCCTCCAAATAAATAAGATCTTACCTAACAACTCAAATTTGTAAGTAATTAGATTTTAAAATGTGAACAGTTGGTTGATGATCGATATTGAAGAAATTCAATACCTAACAACTCAAACTGTAAGTAATTAGATTTTACAATATGAACATTTGATTGATGATACATAAGAAATTCAATTTTTTCTTTTACCTAAAATGAATAAAAAAATTTGTTATGAGGATTGTTTTCTCAACTATTGAAACTTAATAAGAAGATAGGAAGGGACAAAGCTTATGGGGATATGTTTGCCACAATAGAGTGAGGAAAATAAGGAATGGGTAGCATTTAGTATGATAGCGCACTTTTTAAAAGTCATATATCGGTAGAATGAAGAGAAAATTAGAACAAATGAACTTTAATTTTTTGGTATTTTTGAAACTAAAAGTGTTTAATAAAATAATTTAATATTACAACTTACAGTTAAAAATGACTTAATATGTAAAAAGTTAAAATAATTTATTTTTTCTATATCACAAATATCCTTTCATTGGTTGTCTCTTTCTTCCATTGTTTATTTTTTTTACAGTAAAATAATTATTTTTTCAAATAATTATAATAAAAGTAAAAACAATTAAATATATCAATTTAATTGTTTAGAAAAAAAATTAAATTGGTTTTTAAAAAAACTTAAACACTAGAAACAATAATTATATACTGAATTTTATATAAATAAATTATTCATAATTTAACTTAAAATTATTTTAATTTGTTAAGCATTAAGTACTTTAATTCATTATGCACTAACTATTAAGCTTTACTGAAAGCTAGATATGATTAAAGAAAGAGGACAAGTTTTTATTTTATTTTATTTTTACTAAGGAACATGTTTACTATCTAATTATTTTGAGTATTTTATACCAAATTTAGTGTTGGAATTTTTGCTACTAAATGAGTTGCAAATACAAATTTTCTATTCAAGAAGTTCACGCACAATGGGCTACATTTTTGTACTCCTTGTCCATTAATGCATTTATGAAATGATACACTAATGTTTTGAAGTAAAATAAATGTTTATGGTCTATTGATAAGAATTAAAGAACTTCTTGTTTATGATTCTCTCGTCTATCCATATGAGACTTGTAAGCAATTATAGGCTTCTCAAATCAGCATGCATATGATTGGAGATGGTGTATGCATGAAACTTATAACAATAAGATAATTAGCTGCTTTGTAGCTTAAATAAAACCCTTTTTCTATTATAAAAACTGAAAAATAAAAAAATTATATAGAAATTTGATAATTGAATTACATTTAAGAAACCTTAAATGTTGTTTCATATATTTAAAATATAGTACCTTAATAATTAAAAATAATATAAAAATGAATATACACATTGTTTAAAATCTATTTGCTTATTATATAAGTTTAAATTGTTAGGTAATACGTCCCATCTTATCCTCCAAATGGATAAGAAACGACCTATTTCTTAACATTTCAAAATTTTAAGCAAATAGATTCAATGTTTTCTATAGCTTAATATGAATATAAAAATTTGAGATAATGAAATTATTGTTATATAATACATTCCATCTTATCCTCCAAATGAATAAGACATTGCCTAACAACTCAAATTTGTCAGCAAATAGATTTTAAAAGGTGAACAACTGGTTGATGATATTTAATAAATTCAATGTTTTCTCTAACTTAAGATGAATATAAAAAATCTAGATAACGAAATCGTTGTTTCATATGTTTAAAATATAGTGCCTTAACAATTAATATATATATATATATATATATATATATATAATATACATAGTATTTAAAATTCATTTGCTTATGGATTTAAGTTGTTTAGTAATACATCCCATCTTATCCTGGTACCGTGTAGGCTGCTGCAAAGGCAACAGTGGCTATGAAAATAGAAAGAATGGTGCAATTCTCAGTGGTGCGCATTAGCCATTCCTTGGCATCTCGATGGAGTCTCTCATTCCTAGCAGCAAATAAATCTTCAGCAGTCTGGTTATCTTTGTTGAGAGGCTTGGTCAAATGCATCTTACAGGCTGACTTCACTTTCTGCACCCACACATACAATCACAAGTAGCACCGTTATTCTAATGTAACACATACAAGCATTTCTGTTCTTTCTAATCCCTCCATTTATCATTAGACTAAATTAAAAATATTAGGGAAAAAAAAAAACCTTCAAAGTAATTATTCATGAACTTTTAGGTTGTGTTTGATTCTGAAACTATTCTTAAATAATGTGAGGGAAGTGGAGAAAAATGGAGAGAAAAAGTAAAAGGAAATAAAAAGTGAAAGAAAAAAAATATTAAAATCAAAAATCATTTTTACATATTATTTTAAACTTATTTTACTTATTTTAGTTATTATCTAAGGATTAAATAATTTCAAAATATTCAAGTTTTTTTTATTAAGTTTAATTATATTTTATTTTATATTTTATATTTTATATATTAAAACAAAAATGAAAAAGTTATATTTTTTAATACTTTTTTCTTTCTTTAGTACTTTTCTAATAACTTAAACTTTAAGGTCAATTAGTGGATTTTAACATGGTAAGAGTAGCTTGGTCTTGAGTTTGAATCTCATTCGTGTATTGTTTATTTTCTCTATGCACTAATTTAACCTTGTGTAAGCCTAAAAAAGCCTACAGTGATAACTTGAAGGATCATTTTACAACATTGAAAAGCTAATATTCATATCATACACAAAAGTGATGGCCAAAGAAAAATTGATAGGTATTAAATATGATCTTATTTATATTTATATTTGTTAAAACGGTTCTATTTATCTCTATTTGTGAAACCGATCTCGGTTTTGATAATAATAAAACAAAATTTAAAACTAATAATTTATCCTAAGTATGTTTAGGTAAGAAGATTTTCAAAAAAGCAATAAAAAATATATTAAATCAAATAAAAATTAAAAAGAAGGAAAAGACCTCAAAGAGAAGAAGAGTCAAGACCTATTCCCTAGGATCTCTTTGTAAAACTGTTGGTGCACTAGGTTCATAGTACATTACATTTTTATTGAAGTACATAAAATCATCCAAATGTCTAAATGGATTTTATTTTCTTGAATCTAATTCTTCCTAATTAAGATTTTTTTTAAAGGGTTTATGAAGTTGAATAAAAGTTTCCAAGAATTCCAGGCCTCAAACTAGCTAGGGTCTTTTATACACTTTACAATATAATTGGTTGAAGTAGATAGGAACTGATTAAGCCAGTTAGGCTCCACTTGGTGCACTTGCATTTTTTTTTTCTAGAAGTATGTATTCAACCGATCAAAGTTAAACCTAAATTGGTTAAGGATAAACCTCAGCCAGTTGAGCCAATTGAACAATGGTAACCCCAATAACTAGTAGCCAATTGATTGGTTGAACCTAGATTGTATCTAACAACTAGTTTAAGTTTCTAAATCCTATTTAAACATTTCAAATTTCTTATATTGATTAGGAAAAAGTTTTAAATCATTCTTAAATATTATTTAAGCCTTGTTAAAGATTTTTCAAAGTGACTTGCTTTCAAACTTGTATTTCATCTTGGTACTATAAGAAAACCCATATTTCTCTATTCCCTATACCTAGATCAGTTTAGGTACATGCAAATCTTTCCTAGGCTTTATCTGAATCTTATACTTAGCAAAAATAGGCAATTTTAAATAATAATAAGATTTAGATATCAAAAAACAAGAATTTAACTTAATTTGAATGTTTTCAAATCAAATCCATGCAATGAAGTATTTGAATGAAGTCATTGGAAGTCTCATAGACCCATGGTCTTCCGCTCGATGGCTCTTCCTTAAACCTTGGCACTCAACCGATGGGAAGAAAAGGAAGGTAGAGGCTATGACTCTTTCTCTGAAGCCGAAAGACAACTCTCTAGAAACCATCCCTAAATGGGTATTTATAAGGTTCTCCATAGGCTTAAGTGACTTGAGCCCATTAGGGGCTTGGGTCACTTAATCTAGCCTAAAAAGGCTCCTAATTGATTAATTAACACAATAGGGCTATCCAATTAATTGATTAACCCAATTTAGAGACCTTGTTCACTAACTCATATGCAATCATGTCTAATTATCAAAATGTTTGTATGCATAAAAGTGAACCTAGATCCAATCCAACTCTCATAGACAATGTCAGCAAGGTATATGAGCTTGAAAGGGAACCATTGGAACCCATAAGAGAATTAATTCCATAAGAATTCACTTTTGAAGTTGATTCAACATCCCACGATAGAGTATCAACTACACTTTAGTACCCTATATAAATAACAATGAGACAAAGCTTGGATTTGTGACCTACTATCCATTGCATGTGGAGTACTCCCCATGAACTGGTGTCCACAATCTAATAAGTTAATGTTATATCACCTATCAAGATTACCCTTCCAATCCTTGAATTACATATCTCACTTATTATATGATTAATTGACACACTCTACCTTCAAAAAGCATATGTCAAATTTCCACTAATGGAAATGTTATGACCAAAGTCTTCTAGATCACATGTCCTTTGAATCACCTAAGGGGACACACTGTCTCCAACCTATAAGATATTATGGCACCTCTATTGAGAATACCTGTTACCACCACTAGCCTTCATCAACAGTGACCCCATCCATAAGGATATGTGACCAACTTAGGGTCTCACCCATAGGTCAAAGCCTCAATACCTTCTCAAGGTTGAGAGTCTATGTAGTATGGTAGCTTGGTGAATCATGATAATTAATTAATAGTCTTACATCATGATTCACCATAAGTCCTATCCAATGTGCATTGCATACACTAGTGCACTCACTATGGGAAAACCATCCTGATAACCAAGACAAGTCATCCCTCTAATTAAGAGATAGTGCATTGCAGTCTCACATGCATTTCCCAAATCCATGAACCGATTGTGGATTACTTATCACTCTACAAGGAATTCATGACTTGGATATTTTGTGCAACTCCTAATGCTCCCAAGTCATACACAATGCAAGTGATGTGAGCATGTATGCTCAAATGACTAATTAATGCATATGGGAAACCAAAAAACATAGATAAATAAATCTATAAATGAATCTCAATTTGTTACTTTATGTCATGCTTTATAGGGCTCAATCCTAACAAGTACACCATTCAATTATAGTTTTTGTGTATTCCATTATACCAAAATTGTAAACTAGAAGTTTTATTCTTATCAAATTTTTTCTTATACATCTTGTGAGTTAGGCTTAATTGTATAAGGTATCAATTTAGTGAAAAATTTAAGTGTGAGGTATCACTTAGGGTTGTCCAAGTGTGGAGTGTCACTTGGGGATCTTTAAGAGTGAGACATCTCTTAAACAATGAGGTATCACTTAAGAAAAATTATAAGTGCCCATTAGAGCTAGTTAATCCAAGAGTAAAGTATAAAGGCTTGGTTTGGAAGCATAAATATAGTGGAACCTTAAGCTTGGATTGAAGCTTGAGGAGAATGGATATAGGTTGAGTTGCTTCAAACCACTAGAAAATCTTAAGTTCACATTTCTTTCTTCCCCTACTCCTTTTACTTTATATGCAATTGCTACAATTGTCAGTTGCTTTGTAAGTTTAAATTTATAAAAAGTGATCATCACCTTATTCAACCTCCCCTCCTCTCACTCTCTCTTTTAGGGTGATTACCTTAGGTTGGTATAACTAGAATCATAACAATTGATATCAAAGTAAAGCCTTTTGCTTAAGACTTAATAATCTGTAAGGAATAGTAAATCAACCTAAGTCTCTACTCATGGGAGGTTTTTCAGTTTCAAAATAGATGTCATATTCCAACTAAAATTGAAAACAAAAATAGATATCATATTCTTTTTCAGATATGATTATAGGTATTCAAAAACAAAAATGACTTGGTTTTTAAAGTCTATTGATTTTGATTATTGGAAAGTCATTCAAAATAGATATAATATTCCAACTAAAATTTAAAATGAGGTGTCCATTCCAAAGTCAATCCATGAGTGAAATGAGTAAGAAAAGAAAAATGCATAATTAAATGCTAAAACTATATGTCATCTGCTAGAATAGAGTCCTTGTAAGCATGACATGATGTAATTAGATTTAGAATTAAATTCGAAAATGAATTTTTTCATTTCTAAATAATCAAAAACTCTTCTAAAGGAATGGATACAATGTCAATCATCATGAAAAGGATGATCAAATTGGCATAAGAAGTTTAGAAATGCTTCAAATTGTTTTTTCTATCTTATCCTATTGGTTCAAATTTTTTCATAAAGAACAATTGAAAATGTATTGAATTATGATCATACAAAGAAAAATCATTTTAATGAAATTGACATAATTGCTATCCCAAGGTTTGGATTAAGAAGAAATCATCATTTATGAAAACCTTAGGTGAAATAAAATGATCACATGCTTGCATGTTTTAATGATGTTAAATTATGCATGTTATGTGTTGCATCTTTTAAATGGCATATGTTGGGAAATAACGATATGCTTTAAATGAAAAATATTTCATTCCCTTACCATTTTTAGCAAATCATGCTTTAAATTGGAAAATTCTCTAAGACTGAGAACATTTTTATTTGAAATATATTTTCAAATGAAAAAGAAAAAGAAGAGGAAAAATGATGTTATGCTTATTATTTATTTTTTGTGACATCATTTATGATTGATTAATAAATTCTCTTATCATACTTAATTGAGACTTTTTGTTGAAGACAAAAAGGAGGAAAATTAGTAATAAGTTATTATAGTACTAGGATGATAATATTTGTTTCAGCAATCTTGAATATTGATGCTCCATACTTCAATTATTATACACATGCATGCATCCTCTTTGTTATCTTACCAATTGCTAATTGCTCTTTGTGTTGTTAATATTTGGTTATATTATTTTTTAGCACCCTAAATATACTCCTTAAGATTCTTAAAATTGAACATTTTCTAAAAATCAAGGAGCATATATTCAGGGGGGAAGTATTTGAGCAATGTTGATTTTGTCATCTAAAAAAGGAGGAGATTGTGAAACTAAAGTTTGGTAATTTTGGTTTTGATGATAATAAACTAAATTTTGATACTAATGATTTATTCTAAGTATATTTAGACAAAAAAATATCTAAAGAAGCAATAAAAGAAATATCAAGTCAAAGGAAAATCAAGAAGAAGGAGAAGACTTCAAAGAGAAGAGGAATAAAGACCTATTATCTAGGATCTTTTTGTTAAGTTGTTAGTGCACTAGGTTCATATTACATTATTTTTTTATTGAAGCACATAAATTCATCTAAGTATCTAAATCGATTTCATTCTCTTATAAACCAAATTATTTTATGTGCTTGATTAAAACTATGAATCTAATTCTTTCTAAACTTATTTTAAAATATTTATGAAGTTGAATATTAGTTGTTACAGGTTCCAAGCCTAAAACTAGGTCTTTTATGCACTTTACAGTGCAATCGATTGAGGTAAGGAAGAACATGTTCAGTTGAGGTGCACTTGCACTTTGTTTCTTTTAGTTGCATGTGTTCAATCATTGAGGTTAAGCCTCAACTAGTTGAGCTAATTGGCCAACAATAATCGCAATGGCTAGTAGTTGGTTGATCGGTTCATCGACTTGTTAAACCTAAATTATGCTTAACAAGCACAACTAGTTTAGGTTTCCATCTCTTATTTAAAGGCTCCAAGATTCTTGTATTAATGGGAAAGAGTTCCAAATGATTCTTAAATATTATTTAAGCTTGAAGGAGTGTTTTTAAAGTGTACTTAAAGAGTTCATCTTAGTGCACCATTCAACCTTATTTTCCTTATATTCCATTATGCAAAAATTGTAAACTAGAAGTTTTATTCTTATTGAATATTATTTTATATACCTTGCGAGTTGGGCTCAATTATAGGGTATCACTTGAGGGAAAAATTTAAGTGTGAGGTATCACTTAAGGTTTGCCAAGTGTGAGGTATCTCTTGGGGATCTTCAAGAGTAAGGCATTTCTTGAGGAAAATTATAAGTGCCCACTGAAGCCAATTAATCCAAGTGTAAACCTTGAAGGCTTGATTTGTAAGCTTTGGGATAGTGGAATCTCAAGCTTGGGATTGAACCTTAAAGAGAGTGGATATATGCTAGGTTGCTTGAACCACTATAAAATCTTAAGTTTGAATTTCTCTTTTCCTTTACTTTCTTTACTTTATATGCAACTACATTTCATTATACTTGTTATATTATTACATACAACTGTCACTTGCTCTTTATATTATAATTTGTTAAAAGCAACCATCACCCTATTCACCCTCCCCCGGGCAATCATCTTAGGTTGGTATAGTTAAAATCCTAACACTATTTAATTAAGACTTATTTACTGCATCTATATTTTATTTCTTAGTAGTAGTAGTAGTAGTAGTAGTAGTAGTAGTAGTAGTAGTAGTAAAGGATTGCCACATGTAGTATGTTCATTCCCTCCTTATTAATATGCTCAAGCGCTTGAGGATGGCAAGCCAATGTTTCTTCAACAATGTCTTGAATGTTTGATATTGTTGCCAAAAATAATGAAGCTTCATTGCTCTTCTTGTACTTGTAGTTGGTTGAACTTTCTTGGTAGTTTCGCCCTTCATTTTCTTGGAAATTTTGTCCTTTCTTTTCTTGGGAGTTTTGTCCTTCAGTTTCTTGGGATATTTTTTCTTCTTTTTCTATATCCAACTCCTTAGTCTCACCTAAGCCAACTTCTTGAGAATTAACACTAGCATGCCATGATGTATCATTCTTTACCAAAAGCTTAACGAGTCCTTGAAGTGAATAACATCTGCTTTCAGTAATATGAGACATGGTGGATTACTTTTACATAATATATTGAAATACAAAAATGTATCACAAGTAAATAATCTAGTATTATATGATGTTTATGTATGGAATATTATTATATTGAAGAGGGTAATTGAAGTCTAATAGTACGTATTAGTCCAACCACAATATCTTTCAATAATACATTTGTAATTTAATTGGTTATAAAGGGTGAGGAATATTTTACAATTTTTTTTTTATAAGTAGTGCGTAGATGGATCTATAAAGAAGAATTTTTTTTCTTTTTTTTTTTTAATATTTTCTAAAGGCCTTTTAAAGTTATTAAAAATTAGGTAATTGCCAAAAATGAGAAATAGTCACATGGAAAAATAGTTTCATTTCTTTTCTACATTGCCTTTGTATTGAAATATCATTTTATATATATATATATATATATATATATATATATATATATATATATATATATATATTTAATTTATTCAGCATTGCCTTGGTATGATATCTATTTGTTTATACCTTAGAGTTGTTCTTTAAAAGTGTGATCTTTGTATGAAAATATTTATTTTTTAAATTTTCCTTCTTTCACTTTGGGTAAAATAAAAATGGGTTCTAAAATATGTATATGTGAAGGATTCCCCTTTGGTCACTCCTAATCATATAATTATTTATCTACCAAACATTTCACATAGCATGGCTGAAAGAGATATACCTAATTTATTTAATAATCTCCTATACAACTTATGTAACCTATCATAACTTAATTTATAGAACCAAATATTTTTTAACAAAAAAATTTTTTATATATATATATATATATATATATATATATATATATAACTTATAAAATTTTCAATTACCATTTTCAATAATCACTTAACAAATTTGAGTTTAATTATAGATTTATGAGGGATTTTTTGTCATCCATTAGAAATTGGCATCATATGGTTTAGAAAACATCATTACTTTGTACTTGATTATTATGATTTACATATTTAACTCTCATTCCTTTCTATAACTAAGTTTTATTTCTTCATTTCTTTATTCAATGGTCTAGATTTACCTATACACATTAATGACTCAAATTCAAAATTCAATAAAATAATAAATCGGTATCCTAAATTTTTCTTCTATGAAATCTAAAAGAACAATTAAAGCCTTTTTGAGCCTAGCAATAGGCTTGGATTGAGTATTGAGTCTTTTGAGCATTTCAGATGTTGGTCAATCAAGAATCGTTGTATGTTCAAGAAAGAATTCATGTAGTTTGAGAAGCAATTTGCAAAACCTATTAATAAAATTTTTATAGTTACAAATTGCAGTGAGAAGCTACCCATGTGTGTTTTTTTAATTTTTTTTTTTCCTTTAAGGAATTATGTATGATAAAATTTATGAAGTATTTAGTTTGAATATATTTAAGGATATAAAATAAACAATAATATATGTATAATTTTTTAATTTAATTTTTTTTTATAATTTTATTTATAAATTTTAGTTTTTTGCTATTTAATTATTACACAAAAAATATAGACATATTAATTAAGAAGATTATTATGATAGTTTTTATATTTTGGATGATAAGCCAACGAAATTTACAAATAAAATTTGTTAGGCCAAGGGTTCTCCTAATCACGTTTTGATGATAACAAACCATGGTTAAGTGGCTAATTGGTTTGATTTATAAAGAATTTCAGGTGTTAGTTTGGAAATTCATCAAATGACTCAATGGATGCAAGATCAGGACATTTGGAAGACCTTTAATCATAATAAATATATGTAAGATGAATGAATGGGTGCACTTAGGATTTTTGATGAATTCCCCAATTTTTTATGGCCAATGCCAAGGGAATTTTGATTTTTGGTAAAAAAAAATTGACCATTTTCTAAGTAAATGTCTATATGATGTTCTATATGATGCATATGATTGCATGTTGCGAAAGCACCACTCGAGTACTCCCCTATGGCCGCTTCCTTTCCCAAGTATTCAAGGATGTTGGCATTGACCTTAGTAGAGAGACGAACTTTGAGGCTCCTAGTACATATGATACATATGATGATCAATCCATGGGGCAAATGAAATTTGAGAAGACTCCAAATGGTTTTTGGATCAGAAAAGCAGAGAGAGCATAGCCAAGAGGACAACGATAGACACACCTTGGAGTTGAGAAGGAGACAAAGATTAGGGAGATGGAGAGTGGAGTAGACCCTCAGGGTGGACTAGACCCTTAGAGTGGCCACTAGCAGAGAGGGCCCGAGCTTGATATTCCCTCACTTCAGACAAAGATTCCTTCATAGACCGGGGGTGTTTAGTTTGAGTCTACCTTCTCTAAGTCGATTATGACTTAGCCAACTTTTATAGATGGACCATCTACTAAACCGTTATACACCGAGCCCTCCTTCTCTAGACCAGTATTCACTGAGCCCACCTATATTGAGATACCACAGCCTCAGGCACCTTATACTCTCGACCATGCTCCTTGGATGGATTTATCCGCTCAGATTATCTTTCTTGGTACTTGCATGGAGGAGCTTGTAGTGGTCAATGACACACGATTTTATTCTATGGAGGATATGATGGACCAGTATCATACTAGGTTTACTTCTCAGTTTGAGTATCTCCGGTAGAGGATTGATTGCATTAAGGATTGCATGGTGCGTTAGCATGAAGAGATTATGGCCTACTTGCGTTTTGTGTTTCCACCTCCACCTCCTCAACCTTGATTCGTTGGACATCCCCCTTGTTCCTTTTTTATGTTGCCAAAGGGGGAGATATTTTAGGATCTAGGAGGCTAGATATAGGAGACTCATACATGCATATAATCTTTGTTGGATCATACATTGCTTATCTTTAGTTATGTTAGTTTGATTGGACATATGATGTACTACTGATACATTTGACTTATGATATATGATATGCCTATATATTTGATGACTTGTATTGTTTGTTGTTGCAATACTCTCTAACATGTCTTGACCTTTTTGTTTTCAATTCTTAAATTTTGATTGTTAATCCATGATTGGTTTAAGGGGAAGATTATTTTCCTCCTAGATAACCAAGGTTTTTCATCATAAAAAAGAGGGAGATTGTTAGCTCAAGGGTTCTTTTAATCATGTTTTAATGATAGCAAACCATGGTTAAGTGGCTAATTGGTTTGAATTATAAAGAATTTCAGGTGTTAGTTTGAAAATTCATCAAAAGACTCAATGGATGCAAGATCGAGACATTTGGAATAACTTTAATCATAAGAAACATATGTAAGATGAATGCATGGGTGCACTTGGGATTTTCATATCTTTTCATGCATTTTTAAAAACTCGGTTTATGCATTAATGTTACATTTTCATAAAAAAAACCCAAGTTTTATCAAATGAACCTTAGGCAAATCATTTCAAAATCGGCATATTAATTTACCTAAACACCTTGCCAAGTGTTACAAGAGAAAAGAATAGAAAAAGATAGGTTTTTGGGCCAAAAAAGGTTAACCGATTGAGGTAATGGCCAACCGGCTCAATTGACTAGGGTATCGGTCGACCAATTACACTTTCCCTGTCAAGTTTCGATTGAGAGATGCAAAAAATATTCTCTCTCTTCTAGTAGCCTTTCTTTCCTGGTTGAAGGATATGTCTTCCTGATTGAGGTCCGGTTGAGGCCTAACGATCACCTACCATGCATTTAATGCCCAACGACTAGTGAATCGATTGACCCCCAACTTGACCGGTTGAGCTGTTTTTTGGCATTTTGGCTCCCGATGCTAGAAACCTATAAACTGAGAGCTCTACTTCATTTATGAGCAAGAGAGTACCTGCATTTATTTGTTTACCTACTTGTTCTTGCCGCACAAGCTCTTATTCCTTTTTTGGTGCATTAAACCTTCATTTGCATATTCTTTAGTGTACCTTTGTGATTCTTCTTAGCTTTTAAGTTGTATTTGAGCCCTTGCTGAGTTAGGTTGAGAGATTTAAGCTTATTATTTGAGTGTTAAAAGCTTCAAGTGAGTAGAGATTTGAAGGGATTGTGTAAGAGCCCATTGGAACCGAAATCCAAGTGTAAAGGTGATTAGAAGCTTGGTCGAAGCTTCAAGTATAGTGGAACCCTTACTCGATTAGGAGCTTGAGGAGAGTGGACGTAGGCAATGAAGTACTGAACCACTATAAAATCTGAGTTTACTTTCTTTAACCTTATCTATTTATATTTGTACTTCTTGTGTTTAAATTTATTGTGTTTGAAAAAGAATTTTTTAAACCCCAATTCACCTCATCTCTTGGGTGTTTTTCTCTATTAAGATTAGTCTTTATTTTTTCAAATTAATTAAGTTAAAATAATTAAAATTAATTAATTTAATCAAGTTTTATTTTAATATTTCCTTTTTTTTTTTTTTGCATGGGATGTTGAAATATCATAAATATCAACAGTTGGTCTTTCTCTTGGTGGACCAATATTCTATCGATATATTTGACAATATTGGCCAATTTTTGGCAAGCCAAGATTTCAACCTTTTCTTATTTTTTTTTTCTTTTCTTTTTTTGTATCAAGGCTAGTATGATATATCGAAATTTTGATTATATTTCTAGAAATTTTAATCTTTGTAAATAACTACTATGTTTTAATTTTAAAAATAAAAAATAAGAAGTATATCCAATTGATACCTTAGTGCTCATTTAGATATGCTTCTTGGTTTTTATTTTGAAGGGTAGCAAATAATAATAACTTCTATAAAGTATATAAAATACAATAACGTTTATATAAAATGTTCAAACTTAACTTATGTTCTTAAAAATATAAAGTTAACTTATATTTTTAAAAATTACTTTTAAATTTTCTAAAATTTGAAGTAGTAATTTTTTTTAATCTCTCATCTTTTTTTAATAATTTTTAAAAATCATTCTATTTTTGAATTAAGTTTCAAATAGTTCTTACATTTTATAGAGGTATTATGATTACTTTCTATTTTAGAAAAGAGAAACAAAAAGTTTATCCAAATTACACCTTATTGTCTATTGGATACACTTACTATTTTTTATTTTTAAATGTAGAAAATAATAATAGTTTCTATATATATAAAATATAGGATTTCTTAGAGGTTTATATTGAATATGTTATGGATTTAAAAATTGATTGAAAATTTGAGATAATAAAAAATTTTACTATCTCAAATTATAAAATTTATTAAAGTAATTTTTAAAGACATAAGATATGTTTACCTTTTGTTTTAGATTTTCTACTTTTTATTTAGATGTCTCATATTATATATATATATATATATATATATATATATATATAGGAAATGGAAACAGTGGGTGGTTTCAAGGCCACTAAATAATAAATGTGATATCCTACTTTGGATAAGGGAAAAAGTTTTTAGTATTATATATATATATATATATATATATATACACATTTGAAAGTTGCGAGGGCCCCTTTAGGTCCATAGTGGTTAATATCTACACAATTGAAAGCGAGTCGTTACAAATGTATCAAAGTTGATCTTTGACTTCTATGTGTGGGTTTCTTTTGGCTTCATAAGAAGTGTTTCTCTAATTGACCCTACAATCTCGTGAGATACAACGAGGATATTGTATCTATATGATGGAGGAGGGGTTGGGGTATTTATGATATCTCACATGGGATAGAGGAATATATATATATATATATATATATATATATATGAGTTTCTCTTAATCTCGTAGACATATTTTAAAGTTGTAAGAGTCCCTTTAAGCCCAAAGTAAACAATATCTACATGATTGGGATGAGACCGTTACAATAGATATAATTTTTAAAATTGACATTTGAATCAAGAAAGGAGGTTTTCTTGGTCAGACCATGGATGAGGCATTTTTACAAAAGACTGATCCTATTCTTCCTCCTCTTAGATAGATGCATTAAATTGAAACAAAATCTTATTTACTTAGGAAGTATGTCCAAATGAAGCACTAAAATTTAAATTTCTAATTATATTTTAATTTTCTTATGCAAGAGCTTTTAAGAACACTAACCTTCAAAATAAATAAGTATGGTGCTTACCAAAACTTTTCATATCTCACCTTTCATCACTTGTCTTGCTGTTATCCTTGGGGGGCCACTCTGGAAAAGAACTTCAATTGTGAGATGTTTAGGCCACTATTTGTTAGGAAAAAAAAAACATATGTAACAGAAAAGGAAAGAAGCACTACTTAACAATTATAAGAAGTTGAGGTAAATAATTAATGGTGAATGGATATAAAAAAGAACCAAATTTTATTAAACAAATCCATCAGACCAAATCCTTATTTTATTGGACAGGAAAATTTGAGGGGAAAAAGTTTACATCCATTAGAGCCCCATTTCGTAATATGGAAGAAATTATAGACATTCAATTTTACTTGCTCAAGTTCATTCTACACCATGCATGGGTTCTATTCTATGTATTGAGCGAATAAATATTAAATCCGTTAAAATATTTTCAATTGAGTTGGATTAACTTGAAAGCTTGAATGTAAACCATACATTGTTTTATAAGATAGCTAATTAATTTGTTTCCAAACTATATTTTTCACAAAAAAAAAGGAGAAAATATATAAAACTATATTTAGCATTCCAAAATTATGTTAATGCCCATACCCAATTTCTAAAAAAATGTTATTATCTAAATAAAAAATCAAGAGTAATTGAGTAAATGAAGAATAGATATTGATGAGGAAGGAGTTAAATGTACTATACTGGAGTTAATGAGTATCTCCATGAGTCCTTGTGTCGGTACTGTTGAGATCATGAGTTCCTCCATGAATCCTTGTCTCGTTTTTATTTTCTTCTTTTCAAATGCAGTTGGATTGCATGCAAGATATTGAAGAGCAGTCATTGAATCTTGATTTCTTTCTTCAATTAAATGAGTAGCTTTCCGCAATAAAATGGGCCAATTCTATTTCATGTTAATTTTGTAGAGATAACACAAAAAACAAAAATGTTGGATTAGTAACCTAATGTTGTCTTTGCATCCCAAAAAATATCTGAAAAATAATATATATATATATATATATATATATAAATTATCTTATTTGATTAATTAAATAAAATCAAAATTATTTAAAATTTATAAATTTTTATAAACTATTTAATTTTTATAAACAAAGAAAAAAAAAGAAAAAAAAATTTGAAGATGACATTTAAGTAAAGCTTATTGATTTTAAACTTATTATTAACCCTTTTTTTTGGTTTTTTTTTTTTATTTTCTTTCCTTATACTTTCTCCATTTTTAAGATCCACATGGCATGCACCTAGACTAAAGTGTATATGTAAATTATCTAAAACGTGTAACTTAATATTTTTTTACAAGTAACATATATGTTTTGAACTTTGAAAAGAAGACAAGATAGTAAGACTTAAAAGTAGCAAAAGTTACAATATAGTAAGTTTTGGTCTTTGGGAAGCTAATATTTCTTTCAAAGTTTTTTTTTTTTTTTTTTTAAATGTATGAATATTTATAACTTCATTTAAATTTGGTAACCAAACATTAAGTGTCTGGGTACATTTTTAGTATTTTTTTTAAGAGTAAAATATAGCAATAAATTCTATATAAAAAATAGAACCTTATATCTTTAAAAATTTTGCAACTTGAGGTAGATAGAATTTAATATTTTGATACCTTAATTTGTAAATCATTTTTCTTTTTTTTTTCTTTTTTTCTTTTTTTTCTTTTTATATATAAATCATTCGTTGCTTTTCAATGTAAGTATCTAAAAAATTCTGGTATTTTATATGAAGTTATTATTATTTTTTAATTTTAAAAATAGGAATGAAATGAAAATAATAAATCTATTTTCAAGAAATTAAAGATATTTCTTAAGAACTTCCTTTAAGGAGGAGTTAAGCTACTTCAAACAAGGCTTTCATTAGAACATGTACTAATCTTTTAAATTTTCAGCACTTAGGTTTATTAGAAAACACTATCTAAAGCTTTGTTTGGATTGTAAAATATAGTAGGAAAAAAAAATAAAAATGAAAAGTTAATTTATTTTGAAAATAATGAAAAAATAAATAAAATAGAATAAAAAATAATTTGAAAAAAAAATTAAGAAAATAATAAGTTTTCATACACTCATGTAAAAATAATTATAAAATAAAAATCCTTTAAAAATAATTCAAATTTTATATACTCAAAAGTCAAAGGTAGTACTTAAGATGATTAAAGGTAGTATATATATTATTAAAATATAGTACCTGAATGGTCAAAAATACTAATTTTGATCAAAAACTCTATAAATACTAATTATTTTTATATAACTATTTGAAATTTGTATTTTATAAACTTGAATTCTTATTTTATTGTTTTTTTTCATTTGAGTGTATGGAAATACACATTTCCAAAAAAAAAAAAATAGAATGAAAAATATTTAAAGTTTATATATGCAGGAGAAAAAGAAGAAAAAGAAATTGCGAGAATGATATAAGAAAGATCTATTATGTTGAACCTTTTTTTTTTAATAAATATTTATTCAAAATTTTCTTTTGTGGACTTTTTCTTATTTTTATTTTTCCATTTCTCAAACATATTTTCCATCATCCTCCTGTTTTGTCACATCTTGCAAGAACTTGAAACATCCTCACCTAACGTATCTAGATTGGTTGGGGGTTAGCCTTCCTTAACCTACACTTGGAATAGCCTATAATTTCTATATTTAATAATAGAAATGGATATTATAAGAAAAAACTTGAAGATGAATTGAGAGAAGAACTCACCAAAACACTCGGTGAAGATGGAAATATGAAGAACTGTTGTTCTATCATTCCTCTGCAAATACTGTTTACCACCTTCTGGATTTCGTTCCGTTAGTTTCATCTCCCCAGCCAGAAACTTAAACATTTCAGTTTGGCCGTACCGGGCTGCACAAAAGATAGGCGTCTCTCCTAAGTCGTTACGCGCAATTAGCAACTCTGGATCTCTCTTCAACTTGAGTTTGTAAACAAAGAGATTTTAAAGCGCGAATAATTGGTATTATATTTAAGAAATTTAATATTTTCTCTAATTTGAGATAACGAAATTGCTATTTCATATAAATAAAATATAGTACCTTAACAATTAAAAATAATATAAAAATGAATATACACATTATTTAAAATCTATTTGCTTATAAATTTAAGTTGTTAAGTAATACATTTCATCATCCTCCAAATGAATAAAATGTTACCTAGCAACTCCAATTTGTAAGCAAATAGATTTTAAAACATAAATAATTGATTGATAATATCTAAGAAATTCAACGTTCGACCTAATGTGTATAAAAATTTGAGGTAACAAAATTGTTGTTTCATATGTTTAAAATACAGTAACTTAGTAATTAAAAATAATGGATACATATTCTTTAAAATCTATTTGTTTATAAATTTAAGTTGTTAGATAATACATCTCATCTCACCCTCCAAAAGAATAAGACTTTATCGGACAACTCAACTTTGTAAATAAATAGATTTTAAAACACAAACAATTGGCTGATGATATTTAAGAAATTCAATATTGTTGCTGACCTAAGATGAATATAAAAATTCAAGATGAGGAAATAGTTGTTTCATATATTTAAGACGCAATACCTCAATTATTAAAAATAGTATAAAAATAAATATAGACATTATTTAAAATTCATTTGCTTATAAGTTTAAATTGTTAGATAATACATCCCATGTTATCATCTAAATGAATAAAATGTTACTTAACAATTCAAATTTGTAAGTAAATAGATAATAAAACAACAACAATTGGTTGCACAATAAAAAGGCCACTATTACTATTTACCTCAAAATATAAATCTGATAATCCCAAAATTTCTAAATGTTAAGATTAATATTTTTTTTTTTATTAACAAAGTAATAATATAATTACTCTATTCCTTATTTAATTATAATTAATAAATTCCCAATTTGTTTCTAATAACACATTTCTAATTTAATTAAATTACAATGTTGTGTAAATTTGAATACTTGAACAAAAACATCACTCTGGTTTATTTGGCCCTTGTCAACGGGATATAATAGTTGACTATTCGGCCCTGTCAACGGGATATAATAGTTGACCTTTACATTTCTTGGTGGGAATGTAATTGATTTGGACCCCAGCCTCTAGGGGTTTGGTTAGAGGTTACTAGTACTAGTAGTGTTTGGTTCCTTCCACCAGGAACAATTTGAGGCTAGCCACCCATTTGAAAAGTCCCACCTAACTGGGCATTTGATATTTGATAACCAGAGTAATGAAAATTGAATGGATTTGATTGAATCTTATGTGAAAGTGTTTGAATTTGATATGAAAATGGTTGGTTGAATTTTGAATATATTAGTATTGTTGAAACTCTGATATTTGATGAGAAAAAAAAAAAATGATATCTCCTATTTGAAATGAAAATATTTGATCCATGAATTGCATTAATATTCCTTATTGGGCTGTGAGCTCATTCCCAATTGTTGAAAATTTTTCAGGTACTCTTAGTTCGGGTGAGGAGTGATGGCTAGGCTGAGGAATAGTCATCAGTAGAATTTGACTAGGGATTTTATGTTGGATTTTGTTTTAACTGTTAGTTATGTTCATTTGGATTATTTGATATTTGGAAGTTATAACAAAATTGAATTTGAGGATTTTAGATTTTGTTATGCTACTCTGAACAGGTATTTGGTAATTGGTAATATCCAGTTACAATATGATTGTTTGGGTCAGATTATACTTTAAGCCTTCGGGTTTGAGGTGTGAAATGACCGTCACGCCCTTGGAGTGGGTCTTGGGGCGTGACAGAGTAGTTGTTTCATATATTTAAGACGCAATACCTCAATTATTAAAAATAGTATAAAAATAAATATAGACATTATTTAAAATTCATTTGCTTATAAGTTTAAATTGTTAGATAATACATCCCATGTTATCATCTAAATGAATAAAATGTTACTTAACAATTCAAATTTGTAAGTAAATAGATAATAAAACAACAACAATTGGTTGATGATGTAGTATCCCACATTGTCTGAGGAGTGAATGGTGAAGAGCCATATATGAAGAGCTTTCACAATACATTATTAAAGCCTTTCATTAAGGATGTAGGTCCAATAAAGAAGTAAAATTGGGGCCGATTGGTGGGATGTGTGTACTACAACCTTGATCGGACAATATTGGGTGAAGAGTGGGGGGTTATGATAGAATGGTATCAAAGCCTAATCTTCCACCAAAAGTATGCTAGCGAAGACATTGGGCCCCAAGGGGGTGGACTTGCCCGAGGAGTGAATGATGTAGAACCATATATGAAGGGCTTTCACAATATACTATCAAGACCTTTTCTTGAGGGTGTAGGCCTAATAAAGAAGCAAAATCAAGGTTGGTTGGTGGGACGTGTGTGTGCTACTGCAGCCTTGAACTAGACAATAATGAGTGGAGAGTGGAGCCATGACAGATGATATCTAAGAATTTTAATGTTTTCTTGGACCTAAAATGAATATAAAAATTCAAGATGAAGATTGTGATGTCCCACATCGGATAGGGGAGAATGTTCCTGGCGCTATATATGTAGAGGCTCCTCTTAACCAAGTAGACGCGTTTTAAAGCCGTGAGAGCCCCTTTGGGTCTAAAGCGGACAATATCTACACGGTTGAGAGTGGGTCGTTACAAAGATTGTTTGCTCAACTATTGAAACTTAAATGAGAAGATAGGAAGACACAAAATTCATGGTGATGCGTTTGCCAATGGAGTAGGAGGAAAACAAGGAATGGGTAGCATTTAGTACTTCATTCAAAGAGCAGAAGTTAAAGCACCAAGAGACATGATAGTGTGCATTTTAAAAGCCTAGAGAGAAGAGAAAATTAGAACAAATGAAGTTTAACTTTTTGGTATTTTAGATTGAGAGGGTGATTAGTAAAATAATTTAATATTACAATTTAAAATTAAAAATGACTTAATATATAAAAAGTTAAAATAATTTATTTTTTCTATAGCACAAATATCCTTTATTTTCATAGGTTACGTCTCTTTTTTCCATCATTTATTTGTTACAACCTTTTTATTCAATATCAATGAGGATAAATATATCAATTTAATTGCTTAAAAAAAATTAAATTGGTTTTAAAAAAATTAACACTAGAAACAATAATTAAATATTGAATTTTATACAGATAAATTAATCATAATTGAACTTAAAATTATTTTAATTTATTTAGCATTAAGTACTTTAATTCATTAAGGAATACTTGCTAACTTTCAACCTATTTCTCATCTTTTCCATACCATTCTAAAATAATATATAAATATAATTCAAAACATTGAGATTAATGGATAAATCTGAAGTTCAAATGGTGGAAAAGATGGTGAAAAGAGGAGATTTATTGATTGGGACATCAATTTCACTCTATTCCAATTGTTAGAGATGCAGTACTAGCCCCACAGAAATAACTCAAGTATACCAGCTCTATAGCAACAACACAGGTGCTCTACGTCTAAGTTCTGCTTTACACAGTATGGTATAAAATTAAAATAATTCTAATGGTTCAATTGAGCGGTATAGAACTTGATTATTTGATAAGGGGTTCTCTTAATAGTATGGTATGGATTATGAGGAGACTTTTGCCTTTGTTATAAAGATGACTACTATTTGTACTCTTATTGCAGTTTCCTCTATTTGTTAGTGACATATATCTCATATGAATGTTAAAAATACCTTCTTGAGTCATGATCTTTAAGAAGAATTCTACATGGTACCCTCTTTTGATCTTTCTCCTAACCCTGAAGAAGTTTGCAAGCTCAAGAAAGCTTTATATCGTCTCAAACAAGTTCTTCGAGCTTGATTTGCAAAGTTCTCTTTTGTGTTTACTTCTCTTGGTTTTCATCCCAATCATCATGATCATGTATTCTTTCTGAAATACACTACTATTGGTTTTATTCTACTCTTTGTATAAATCATATTTGGCTTTTCATTTTGAAATAAAGAATTTAGGTTATTTACGATACTTTTTGGGAGGTAACTTTTTCTCCAAAAGGTTATCTTCTCTTGTAGTCTAAGTATATACAGCTGATATTCTTGATCGTGCTCACCTTATTGATACTAAAAGTACTATTGATTCAAGTTAATGTTTGATAATCTTGTTCTTATGATAACCCCTTACCAGACCCTGCACTATATCATACTTTTGTTAGCAGCTTAGTCCATCCCACCATTATAAGTATGAGCATTACTTATGTTGTTCATATTGTTAGTTAGTTTGTTACTTCTCCTACCACATTTTATTGGGTTGTTGTTCTTCCTATTCTGTTGTATCTTTGGGGCACTCTATTTTAGAGTATTTGCCTTCCATCCACTTCTTTTTTGGAGCTTTATGCACATTTTAACACTGATTGGGGCTAGTGATCTCAAAGATTGCAAGTCTACCGTTAGATTTTGTATGTGTTTTTTTTTTTTTTTTTTGGAGATTCTCTTATTTCTTAGAAGAGCAAGAAATAGACTATCATTTTTTTTATCTTCCACAAAAGTTGAATATTGTGTTATGGCATCTACCACTTGTGAGATAGTTTGATTATATCAGTTACTTACTGATACGAGTATTTCTCTTCCTTGTCTCACTCCTATTTACTATGACAACAAGAGTATTGTTCAAATTGCACACAACTTTGTCTTTTATAAAGGGATCAAACATATTGAGATTGTTTGCCACCTTACTTGTCATCTCCTTTATCATGACATTCTTACTTTGCTTTTTGTTCTATCTTCCCTATAGATTGCAGACTTGTTTACCAAGTTACACCCCACTTCCACATTTTTGGTTTTGATTGGCAAACTCTCGATATTTCTTGTAGCTGCATCATGAATTTGTGAGAGGATGTTAGAGTTATTTATTTGTTAAGAGTTATTTATTTTTTATATTAAAATTATTATCTTTCTTCTTAGGAATAAAGGTAAATTAGTCATTTCTTTTTATTTCCTTTGATTGTAAACTTGTTTAAACTCTATTTGTATTATATTTATTTTTTAAGTAATTATATAAAAGACCATAGACTTTCTTTGTGATTCTTTTGAAGTTCATATTTGTGTAGAACTTGGAATAATCCCTTATGTTTTCTTGAAAGAATAAATCAAGGAGTCCATGCATTCTACCATTTTGGAAACATCTTAGTTTACCTATATGCTGATGCTATAAATTATAAAAAAAAATAAAAATTTAATGTTACTTGAATTGCTTCTTTCAATTGATTCTTCAAATAGACACAAGAAAAATCCCCTTTTTATTTATTTTAAAATTTGGAGCATCTTTTAATGTGATTTAACATTACCTAATGAACCCAAGATAAAATGCAATGGCCAAACTGTAGATAATATTGGTGGAATCATGAATTTAGCAGATATGGCTGTAAATGCAATGCCCTTCCATTTAGCTTGGGCAATTTCCAACATCGGTTTTATAAGGCATTTGAAAAATCGGCTATCGATAAGTCGGGACATGTGGCAATGCGCACGTGGGCGATGGGGCAGTGTCAAAAAATCGTCGATAAATGGGCGGCAGTTTTTTTTTTAATTTATCCTATTTTTAAATTTTTTAATTATTCATTTTTAATTTATCATTTTATTTTATATTATTCTTTTATTTTTAACTACTTTCCATATTTATCTCATTAATTCTATTTAAAAAAATTACTATCACTTCAATCTTAATATTTTTTTTTTAATATTTACCCTTTTAATTTTATTTAATTTACATATTTTTGTTTTAAAAAAATAAAAATATAATTTTAATAAAAAATTACTACAATATAAAAAAATTAATGAAATTCTAATATTTTATAAATTAAAATTAATTTAATAATATAAATTATTAATAATTTTAATTATTTAAATAAATTAGTGTTAATAGAAAAAGTTATCACCACAAGATTTGTAATAAAATTTTAGAAATTAAATCTCAAATAAAATATATTATATAAATCAATTTAATTTTTTATTTAAATGTAATAAAACATGGTTTAATAAAAATATTTTTAAAATTTTTAAATAAATGAATATAAATATATTAAAGAAATTTAAGCTATTTTTTTTTTATAAAAATTTGATAAATATTATCTTTAATCATACTTGTCAATTACATTTACAAAATAACTTTAAAATGTGTATTCTTTATTTTATCATTTTTTTAAAAAGTTTTTAAGTATTTTAATGAATTTTGAACTATTTATGTTTAATCGATATTTTTGTTAAAATATTTCTGATATATCTGTAAAATCCAAGTATCAATATATCTGTATTTACCGATATTTCAAACCTTAGGTTGGTGATGTTGTTGGACGAGTGTTAATCCATGCTTTGACGCATTCATCTTTAAGGAGTACTAATAATCTTTTCGTCACAATTTTCCAATTCATAAGGTAATAATTGACTATTTAAAAAGAAGAAAAAATTGGTAACCTAATTGCTTGAGGCCAGTTTGTCAATATTTCTGAATATATATTCAAGATACAATAAAACAACAACAATAATAATAATAATTATTATTATTATTATGGGATATATTTAATCCAAACTACTAAAAATATATGATAAAATATAAATCGTTAAATAAATTAATAAATAAAAAAACCTAAGTAGAAAATAACATAAATGGGTACAAACAATGAAATTGAAGTACTAAAGGATGAAACAAATGTATAAAACAATAAGACATTCAAAATAATGGGATCTATGCACATGTGGTGCAATTTGATTAGTTGCAATTTTGATATGTTACACAATTCAATAGTGTAGTGAGAACCAAGAGTATGCAAAATGAATGTTAATACTTTAATAAAAATATAAGTTATATTTTTTTTGTTAAAATAAATAATAATTTTTCTAAAAAGAAATACCAATTAATAATATTTTATTTAAAATGAATTCTAAAAGATGTACATAACTTTTTTAAAATATATAAATAATCTTTTTTTCCATTTATTATTATTTTTTTTAAACTAAGGAACATGTTTACTGTCTAATTATTTTGAGTATTTTATACCAAATTTAGTGTTGAAATTTTTTCTATTAAATGAGTTGCAAATACAAATTCTCTATTCAAGAAGTTCAGGTACGATGGGTTACATTTTTGTACTCCTTGTCCATGAATGCATTTATGAAATGATACACTAATGTTTTGAAGCAAAATAAATGCTTATGGTCTATTGATAAGAATTAAAGAACTTCTTGTTTATGATTTTCTTGTCTATCCATATGAGACTTGTAAGCAACGGTGAAATTATAGGCTTTTCAGATCAGCATGCATATGATTGGAGATGGTGTATGAAAAATAAGGTCATGAAACTTATAACAATAAGATGATTAGCTGCTTTGTAGCTTAAATAAAACCTTTTTTTATTATTATTATAAAAACTGAAAAATAAAAAAATTATATAGAAATTTGATAATTGAATTACATTTAAGAAACCTTAAATGTTGTTTCATATATTTAAAATATAGTACCTTAATAATTAAAAATAATATAAAAATGAATATACACATTGTTTAAAATCTATTTGCTTATTATATAAGTTTAAATTGTTAGGTAATATGTCCCATCTTATCCTCCACATGGATAAGAATTGACCTATTTCTTAACATTTCAAAATTTTAAGCAAATAGATTCAATGTTTTCTATAGCTTAATATGAATATAAAAATTTGAGATAATGAAATTATTGTTATATAATACATTCCATCTTATCCTCCAAATGAATAAGACATTGCCTAACAACTCAAATTTGTAAGCAAATAGATTTTAAAAGGTGAACAACTGGTTGATGATATTTAATAAATTCAATGTTTTCTAACTTAAGATGAATATAAAAAATATAGATAACGAAATCGTTGTTTCATATGTTTAAAATATAGTACCTTAACAATTAATATATATATATATATATATATATATATATATATATATATATATATATATATATAATATAAATAGTATTTAAAATTCATTTGCTTATGAATTTAAGTTGTTTAGTAATACATCCCATCTTATCCTCCAAATGAATAAGACATTACCTAACAACTCAATTTTGTAAACAAATGGATTTTAAAATGTAAATAATTAATCGATGATTCGAAAGAAATTCAATGTTTGACCTAATATGAATATACAAATTTGAGATAATGAAATCGCACGTGTTTCATATGTTTAAAATACAATACCATAAAAATTAAAAATAATATCTACAACGATGAATATATACATACTATTTAAAATTTATTAGCTTATAAATTTAAGTTCAAAAAATAAATTCTGTAAATATAATTTAAAGCATAAAAATAAACATAGACACATAAAATGGATTTGAAATAAACTTTGTAATCAAAATTATACCTTGATTATAGAGATAATGAGTCTTGATTATAAGCTTGTTGACAATAGAAGATTTTGATTACACATGAAAGATTTTGAAATGAGAGGGATTATAAAAAAGCAAATCATTATTTTGAGAACACTCTTGCTAGCTCTTATCGTCTCTTGTTCACCTCCGTTTTGCAAAGAATTTGATGACTCTATTTATGGAGAAATTTGACATACTTGAAACTTGTTGAAATCCATGGAATTGAAACTTGTTTGAATCCATGACATTATTTGAGTAAACAACTTGTTGTTTCTTGTTGCAGTTCTTACATCTTGAAGTTTATCAAGAATCTTGAACAATTCTTAAAAATATTGGATTTTTTGTCATAAACAACTATTCACATCACCTTTCTACTATTTACATCACTTTTCTACTATTCACATCATGTCTTACAGCTTTAAACTTTTTTTTTTTGTTAATTATACAACATATGGATGATATTGTTCAAATAGAATTTAGCCCAGCTTTAAGATATTCATTTACTCAAGAATTTCTCTCTACCAGATCTTCTACTTCAAGTACAAATTTAAATAGTGTCAATTTTGCTTCAAATATTCCTATTCATGTCTATCAACAACAAGAATTTCCTACTTATGTCTCCTACTCATTCTAATATGTGTCCTTCTCAAGTCAATATTATTTATAAGAAAAATTTTAAGAAAATTACTTTTCCTCAACTTTATCATCATCATCATCATCATCATCATCTTCTACAAAGTCTTAAGACCAACATTTCATTATTCCCATAAATGATGCTAAATAAAAAATACAACTCTTTACTCTAATAAAAACAATATTGTTAAAAGAAATACAACTTAGATTAGATAAACTAAAACATTAATGGTATTAATCAAAATATGAATCAAATTCAAACCATAACAAAAAGATAAATAAGAAATTAATAAAATAGAAGAACAATTCAAAATGTCTTCGAATTCAATAATTACACCCCCTTTGCACAGTTAATGCAATATCTAATAATTTTGTAAGTAGAAAAAAATCATTATTCAAACCATTCTTTTCTTGATGTATAATTAGAAGAATGAAATTATCAATTAGCTGCAAACTATGATAATAGTAGCTTTTATGAATGAAATATAGATTGACTGAGTGAACATCAAATTATTAATTTACTTCATGAAATGATGATGGCTGCTAATGCCTATAGAATCAAGACTAATAATTCTAATTTTCATGTTGTTGGTGTATTGGTAATAAGGTTCATTGGTTTACTTAAAGGATGGTGGGATCATTATTTGAGTCCAACTGATAAAGAATATATATTATATAAATACAAAAAAGACAATAATTAAAGAAGAAGGAACCCAAACCTATGAAGAAAATGTTGTCAATACTTTAATATTTGTAATAACAAAACCTTTTATAGGAGATCCAATTTATCTTTCAAGAAAGAACTTCTAAAATTCATGATAATCTTAAATGTCTAAAACTTCAAGATTTTAAGTGGTATAAAGATATGTTTTTAGTCAAGGTCCCAACCAGATTTGATTGTGGAAGACATTATTGGAAAGAAAAATTTATACAAGGTTTACCCATTTTATTTGCTGAAAAAGTTAAACAAAGAATTGGAAATGTTTATAATGGAAGAATTCCTTATGAGTCATTAACATATGGAGAATTAATTACCTTTATCAATTAAAGAGTCAAATGAAAAAAGAAAAACAAGGTGGTAGAGAGAATTAGGAAAATTTTGTTCATATTATGGGCACAACACTATAATAGCCCATTTAAAAAGAAAAAATAAACAAAATAATATAGAAGGTAAGAAGTCATCAACTGAGTCAAAATTTCAAAAGAAATTTGTAAAAAATAATAATAAATCAAAATCCTCCAACAAAACAACTTTAAAAAAAGAAGACACCAACATGTTACTAATGTGGAAAAATAGGTCATTATTTAAATGATTGTCAACTAGAAAACAAAATTAATTCTTTAGAAATAAGTGATAAACTAAAAAATTTAACGATAGGATTAATGATTAATAAAGAAGGAAGATTCAATTGAATATTATGAAATGAAAGAATAAAATCAAATATTAATAACTCAAGAAACATCAAGTGAAGAGTCAAATCAAATCAAGATGAATCAGATGATTAAAAGGAATGTAATGGTATTTGTGCATGCTCTAATAAATCAATAAATTTGATTTCAAAATATTCAAAAACCCCTATAAACATTTTTAATAAAAAAAAAAACAAGCATTTACCTCATAAATTCAATATATTTTCAATTCTGGTGTGTTAAAAATGAACTGCTTAAATATCTTATCCATGAGTCAAATACTATACTCACATTTAAATTTTTCTTATAGATGGAGCAAGAATAGATTAATTTTGAGAAATTTAATCTTCCTATATTTCCTAAAAGTAATATGTCATTCAAGATTCATAAAGATGTAGAAAATTTAGACAGATCACAAAAATGCATTTTAGACAATCTCTGGAATACGTACATGAAGTGATATTCAAAAGTCAGAAACTTTAAATGCGTTATCTTTTTTACTTTAAACAGATTAATGATAATTTAGACAGATTTTCTAACACTTCAAGTTCTAATAGACATTGCACCACAATGGATACAAATCTTGAAAATTTCAATTGTAGGAAGCAAAGAAAAATTTGTAAAGCGTCAAAAGTTATATTTTCAAAGACTCTTCAATGAATTTCTACAACTTTCAAAAGAAGGCCAAGAATATCAAAAAACAAGATTTTCTTTTCATCAACAAAAGATTTTAAATCTTCAACAAAAGATTTTAAATCTTCCACAAAACCTTAGATAGATGATAAAGTAAAGACCCAAGCTACATGAGAAGCAAAACTAGAGATTTGGAAGAACTAAATCTACTTAATCTCCTTATAATATTACTCATTGTCATAGAAAATAATCACAGTCTTATCCTTGATTAATTCAAATAATTTTTTGAACAAGGACCACCACAAGCTGATCAACATAGAACTTACTCTCCTTTTGCCCTTCAAACACCACTATCTAGGTTGACCAAGCCATTTACAGAAAATTCAATTTGAACTAACTCATGACTAAATCAATGATTATAGATTGTTCCAAGTCATAATATCACTCAATTCTTAAGTAGAACTTGACTCTGATAGCATTTCAACCAAAGACATAAAACACTTCATAAATCAAAAGATAAATTATGAAAATATAAGTTAAAGCATAAAAAATAAACATAGAAATTGAATTTGAAATAAACTTTGTATTGAAAATTATACCTTGATTACAGAGAGGTTGAATCTTGATTACAAGCTTCTTGACAACATAAGGTTTTGATTACAAAGGAAAGGTTTTGAAAGGAGGGAATTACAAAAAAGCTAAAAGAATTTTTGGAACACTATTGCTAACTCTGATTGTCTCTGTCTTATGATGAACTTGATGAGTGATGACTCCATTTATAGAGAAATTGAAGACTTGAAACTTGTTGGAATTCGCCAGAATGAAACTTGTTGAAATCCACAAATTATTGGAGTAGACAACTTGTTGTTTTCTTGTTGCTGAAGGTTGAAAAATCTTTGCGTTAGAGAACCTCACTAGGCTCAAAAAAAAAAAAATACATTTGACACTTTTCTCTTTCAGGAGAACAAATGACTAGTGGGATTACTTTTTAAAAGTAAACTTTCTTGTCATATCACCTTTTGATTTTTGATTTGATTATTTTTTGAATAAATACAAGGAGAACAAATGTATAAAGATTCTTGAAATAATATAATTGCACAAAAAGATTCTTGAAATCTTTTAGCTGAACATTTCTAAGAAAGGTTTTTCACATTCTCTTCTAGCTTGCTTCTCTTGGACGTATTCTCTTTTGTACATATCCACAAGATAGAAGAATTTAGTTTGGAAAAGAAAATGGACTTTAGGAAAGACATTTGTAGACATGATTTTTTTAATATTGTCTTCAACAATGAGTTTATAGTTAGAAGAACTATAATTATCAGAATCTAAATCTTTGTAATCATTCTTGATCTCCAATGTCGAATTTATTTTTTGCGACTGAATTTATAGAGCCAAGAGACCTCTGTACCAAACAAATGATGTTTTCTTGAACAAGTTGTTAGGAAAATAATATATTGAGTTGGGTAAACTCCTCCATCGTTTGACCACTTTGGAGGCTTGCTCTCAATGATAAGTTCAATTGATTTGAATCCTTGAATGAATGAATTTAAAATACATACTACTAATTTTCTTCCAAACCCACTAGTTTGCTCAAGATTAGAGAAAATTAATTGATGAACTACCCCATAATCCATGAGGAGGGCATGGGTTAATTCTATTGACTCAATGTTGAATCTAATGACTATTGAGTTATAGTTGTCTAGGTCAATATTGGTCTTGCAAATATTAAGTGAGAACACACTTACATTTTTGTCTTCTAATGAAATTTCTCTACATAAGGGATTAAGCTTGAACATTCATTTTTTGCCCTCTAAATGTGAACATAAAAATTGAAGACACAACCATAAGTAATGGATTTTGATCCTTTTATCAATTTGTTGCAAATGATGTAATCAAAGGGAGAAAACATCTGTCTTTTTTCCAAAGATATTACCTTAATTGGAACCATAATAACTTAACTAAGACCCAAGTAAAACACATAACTTTATTAAGGGAAGGGATTCTTAATTTACTAAAGAAATAAATGCTCGAGGAGAATTTATTTAGCCCTATGCTACATTTCGTTGAACTTGAGGCAAATCAGTTTCGGATGAACAACATGCAAAACAAACCATAACAACGTATATGCGATTATTCTTTGCTTCAAAAGGAATTGATCTGAGCAAAATCTAGTGACTTCTTCCCTTCATGAGCTTTCCCAAAAAGTTGTTCATGTACTCCTCAAACACAACTCCGCGATAATGAGCAACCCCATCTCTCTCAACCACTTGAGGCAATGGCCCGATCTTCTCATTTGGTCTAGGCCATGGTGAAATAGGGATCGACACTCTGGATTGAGTGCTTGTGGTACGCACCCTATGTTCTGCGCTTTTGTACTTCCCATTGCTAATATCTGAAATTTGCATACGTTCATATCAAAGAAAAGTCCATTAGAGTAAGATTTTATGTACTAAGTAAATTTGTAAGTATATCAATATTAATCTAACCTGTATGTATCGCCAACATTGAGATCAATGCACCTGGTATGGGTGGTACTCCACCCACTCTCCCCTTTCCAGCATCGGTGATGTCTTCCTCCATTTTCACATATAATCCGCCAATACCATCTTGTAGCAACACCGTAACATGCCCATATCAGAGTGGCGTCCCACGCCAACTGTGAGATCAGGGTTGGGGCAGGTGGGGTAGAATTCATGTTCACGTTTTTAAACCAATGAGGCCATCCATCTTATCCTCATGTTACTCCAAGCTTCTCCATTAACACTTCTAGTATTCTTCTCACCATTGGAGATGGATGCCTTCAGGTACTCTAGTGCTACTTCCCTGCGGAAAATATGAATAATTTTGCATGCCATGAAGTTATCATAAAACAAGGTCTAAAAAGTGCTCCATGTAAGTGGACCACTCTACCATCTCGCAAGTTTCTCATTCCTTTTTAGTATATAGATATATAGATCTAATCAGCTACCAATCTGAGTTAGATTTGTTTGTACATTCAAAATTACTACAATGAATATTCTATATAATATGAACATTTATAAAGAATCTTGTTGTTGTATGGCACTTGAAGGGTCTAGGAATAGTTACTAAAGAAGACTCTTTAACATGCTTAGACCCATTTTTTCAAATTGTGAAGGTTAGTAGGTTTAAAGTAGATGATATTTATATGGGATATAAATTATATTAAAATTAATTCTTAGCCAGAAATATAATAATTAAGCTATATGGAACTTAAATAATATCAAAATTAATTCTTAGTAAAAAATATAGTAATTAAGCCACACATAAATTCATGGGTCATGATGAAGATGCATGAAAAGATTACTACAATATTCCACATTGCATGGTTAGAAGTTTCTAACACTACAAAGAAATAACCTGTGAAATATAAGGTTATTTGATTAAAAGGGTAAGTGAAAACCCAAATTTTGAAATTTAACCCTTTGTCAATTTTTTATTTTTATCTCATTTTGATAAAATTGTTTTCATTATTTCTTGTAAAATAACCTTTTGGTTTGAACATACATGTGAATACCTTGAAATGTAAAAGATATTTATTTTTTTTATATAAAAAAAGTTACTTTTCAAGAAAAAAACATGAGAAGGGTTAGATTCATAATTTAAAGATTATTTTATCCCTTTTAATTAAATATTCTATAATATATATAGATGATTTTACTTTATGTGAAAATTTGAAAGAGTCACATATTCAAAGTTTTACGTATGGATGACAATGGGGCTGGTTTTTTCGGGTACCCGCCCCGCCCCTAATGGGACGGGGTTCAATTTTAATAAACGAGTTTGGGATGAGTTTGGGCCCGCATCGATTATAATAAATTAAATTTAATTTAATTTATTTTAATTTAATTTAAATTTTATTTTACTATTTTTAATATATAGATAATAATAATATTTTAATAAAATAGTTATAAAAAATATAATAATTTAATTATTTTAAAATATACTCATTTTAATATAATTAAAAATTTAAAAGTAATTTTTTAAAAAATAAAAAAGTTAAATACGGCGGGCGGGGTGTGTATGGGAATTATCTATCATACTCGCCCCGCCCGCCCATTTAATTTTTAAAATGGAATGGGAATGGGAATTGTTTTGAATAAATAGGGCGGGTTGGGATGGGGGCGACTGGTCCGAACCCCGCCCGTTGTCATTCCTAGTTTTATGTCTATTTTGTTCAAACCATGGACTTAATCATGAGGCATGAATAGTATAACACATCTATCAAGTTATCAAAAATACATATAATATCATAGGATTAGGGTCAGTTGAAATTCTTACTTGCATTCATTAGGCCAAAATTAAGTGCTTCGCCATCGCTGGTATACACCATATACATAGTCCTTCCACTCCAATGCTTCTCTTTCTCAGGTACAAAAGCTCGTCCCATACTTCACATATGGCTAGGGCTCACCCCTTCCGATACCGCCTTCTTCTAGGCGCTTGTCCAAAGAACTCATGCGCCGCTCTTAACCGACTCCAGAACTTCAATGGGCACCCTATGGTTCACAACTTGGAAGAAACCAACCCCTCGGCTGCCTCAGCTATCAATTCCACCACTTGCTATGCTGAGGTCCATCAAGCATTGATAAACTATTGGTGGTCGATCATAGGAACTTGCTTTGAGCTTGTCTATGCGCTCATGATGTGGCTGGATGTATTGCTCTGGCACTTATCCAGGCCAAGATCCACCATGCCTTTGACTCCATTGCCATCTCTGACCCAAAGTTGTACAGTGAATCGCCATCATCAAAGTTAGGTTCATTGTCGAATGAAGCTTGAAAATCTTCTAGTTTGTTGAATGTGATGATTCAATAACCTTATACCAATGATCCCAATTATTACTGTCTAGTGATCGTTGACTTTTGTGTGGTGTCGAAGCAAGACTCAGGGCCTTGAAGCTGGATGGAGTAAGGGAAAGTACAACATAATGCCACTGGGGTTGGTGGCCGTGGTGGGGTTTAGGTGAATAGAAAAATACAAAAAACTCATCCTCCAGGTTACCAACCAGTCAACAATCACATGCCAAGGAAATAATCCCATGCCAACACAAAAATATATGATCTTTACAATAACCAATTATATAATTTCAGGAATTATTTTATAAAAGTTGTAAAATATTTAATATTTTGTAAAAATAAAAATTTTGTGAAAGAGAAGTTACAATTTAATTTGTAGGATATAAAGTAATAAACTTAAGACCTTAAGAAAAATAAATTTAAATTTGAAATAAACTAATATAAGTATGCATGGTTAAAAATTAAAATGGTGATATAATTTATAAATGAGAATTGCATAATTAATTTATATTATTTAATTTCAAATTATGAGTGGAAAAAATTAGATGAAATATTGGAAGTGTGAAAAGCAATATAATTGGTATTTGAAGTGGAAAAAAAATTGAATCATTTCAATTAATTGTAAGTGTAATTACACTTTAAAAAAAATGTAAATAAATTAAAATAAGTATACATTGTTAAAAATTAAATGGTTTTGTACTAATTATTGATTGAAAATTGTATTAATAAATTATTTCTTATAATTTAAAATTATTTATAAAAAAATATTAGATAAATATTGAAAATACCAAAATAATATAATTAGTATTTGAAGTGGAAAAATAAATTGTATCATTTCCATAAATTTTAGTTGTATAAATTGCATCATTTTGATAAATTTTAATTGTATAATAGTCTTTTTAAAGAATGAAAGTGAATTTTTGTTTTTCAAATTCAAAGAATTAGATATTTGAGAGGGTAAGAAAAATGTGAGGAATACACAAATTATTTGGATCATTTCTATTTTTTTAGTATTTTTTATCATCGAATTTTTTAGGCATGAATTCTGCAACCCCTAAGTGTAATTAACCTATTTAAACAATATTTAAGTCATATGAGATTTAAATTTTTTTAAAAAAAAATTCAAAGAAGTGGAAATTTGGGAGGGTACGAAGAATATGGAGATTCCTCACATTCTTGCTAATTTGTTAGTATTTTTGAATTTTGATTTTTTTTAGGGCATGAACTCCTATTTAAGCAATATACAAACAATATGAGATCCAAATTTAAAAAAAAAATTCAAAAAATGGAGATTTAGAAGGGTACGAATAATGTGAGGATTCCTTACATTCTTTGTACCCTTACTAATTTTTTTAGTATTTATGGATTTCAAATTTTTTGGGCATCAATTCTACACCCCTTAGGTGTAATTAACTTACTTAAACAATATCCAACCCATGTGAGGTCTAAAACAAAAAAAAAAAAAAAAGAGTGGAGATTTGGGAGGGTATGAAGAATGTGATGACTAATTTTTAAGTATTTTATGATTTCAATATTTTTGGACATCATTTCCACACCCTAATTGGACCCAAAATATGTGCTCTAATGACACATATTCGATATGATTTATGCACCAAAGGACATTCAAATCACCCAACTTGACCTCAATCGATGCTAAGGCCCTAGTCATGAGTTTAACTTATATTTTTAATATTTATCCCAGGTTCAAGGGAAGAAAATGGTGCAAGTTGAATCGCTTTAGATATTGAAAGATCAAGAAATGGTTAAATGAGGAAATAAGTAAGCCAAGACTCATGGACCATGAGGAAAGGCAAGAAGAGGATATCATGAGTTTGGAAGATGAGAAATGACCATTATGGAGCAAGAAAGAAGGCAAGAAAACATAAGAAATGAGACATGAAGCAAGATTTAGCTGCATGGAAATTTATAACTCAAAATCTGATGGCAACATATACTCTGATTTTGAGGACAAATTTGGAGCACTTTCCAAAGTTCATTTTATACATACTATATATCATTTTGAAGATCGGGAAGTCAGGAGTCTAATGCTTCAAACAGTGTGTAAATCAAAGTTGAAATGAAGAAGTTATGATCATTTGAAGACAACTATGCAAATCTGAAGAGTCATTTCGAAATGATTTCGAAATTCAACTTATGAATTTGAAATCCAATTCAAAATGACCCCAATTTTGAATTCACCTATTGTCACTTTGATGTTTCACCTCCTTTACCTCGGGAATTGCATCTAGGACATTTTATCCGCCCTAAGTGGACACAACACGACTAGAAATCACCATTTTATTATTATTTTTAATCATTTTTAGGTAATTATTTTGTAATAAGTAGCCAATGAGAGTGTGTCACATATTAGGTAATTGGTAATATTATATAAATATTATTTTAGGAATCTTTTTTCAGAGAGTTTGACATTGAAGGTGAAAGAAGACGAGAACTTTGGTTTGTTTTCTTTTTCTTCTTTATTAAATATATTGTTTTTAGTTTCTTTTGATTCAAATTATGAATTTTTACCCTATTATAGATTGTAAATGTGACATCACCTCCATGAGAGGCTAACAAGCCAACTTGGGGCTTGAAGCACGAAAACCTAAGGGCTAGGAAACCTATAGGGGTAATGGGTAAATTATTATAACAATGAGATTAATTATTGGTTGGGTGACAATTTATCATTTTTTTTATGCTATCCTTGTGAGTTAGTTTGGGGAATGATACGATAGGTTATTAACCGATACTAGTGATTCTTGGTAATTCTTGATCATTAGTTATCCTTGTATTCCCTATCGTTATTTGCCCCAAAACAAAGCTATAAGGAGTAGGAAGGGTTAAAAAGTCAAATCTTAAACTGGTAATCAATCTAATTTATTTGATGGTTCTAGGAATCTGTTTTAAAAATGAAAAATTAGGTTTCAGATGCAATTTTGAGTTATAGAACTCAAATTGATCGTGAGCGGCCAAGGATCCCAAAACCCTAAGATCACTTTACTTAAGAAACCCTTGTTCTCTCTATTTCTATACCTTAAGTTGGATTATGGAAAGCCCCAAACTTGAATCGATTGAATTAAAAATCAATATATGTTTTTTTATATTAATTTAGTTCTTTTACTTAGTTTCACTTCATTCACATATTATTTTTCATTTTAGGATTTAAACAAAAGCAATTCATTTATTATAGTATTAACAATTTCCATAAGTCTGTCCCTGAGAACGATACCCAAAGTACTACAAAAGTTGTAGTGACTCTTTCTCTAGTTTTTCTTGACCAGAGTTGCTACGTAAAAAGGTTAAGTATTTTGGTACAATAGAGAAGTTCAGTCACACCCCCTAAGGGTAATTAACTTATTTAAGTAATATAGAAGTCATATGAGGTCCAAGATTTTAAAAAATAAAATAAAATTCAAAGAAGTGGAGATTTGGAATGATACAAAGAATGTGAGTATTACTAATTTTTAAGTATTTTGGATTTTGATTTTTTTTTTTTTAGGCATCAATTTCACATCCCCTAAGTGTAATTAACCTATTTAAACAATATCCATCCCATATGAAGTTTAAACTTTAAAAAAAAAAAAAATCAAAGAAGTAGAGATTTGGGAAGATACGAAGAATGTGAAAAATATTTCTCAACTTCTAAGCAACTAAGTTTAACAAGCCGATTTATACAATATGAAAGTCATATGAATGTGAACCTTTTTTTAAAAAAAAAACTTCAAACAAATGGAGATTCTCATCAGGGGTATGAATTTTTTAAAACTTCAAAATTCAAACAGGGATTGATCCAGCCTATGTGAGAAGCGGTCAAATATTTTCTCTACTACTAGCCATTGCCACTTTATGAGGACAATGAGCATATTAGCCGACCAACGGCTAGCAAGGAGAGGCCGAATTTTTTCTTTGCCACTAACCACTACCAGTTTATGTGGATAATGGGTATATTAGTCGATCAACTACTTTGGTTACAGTATAGTATTTTCCACTAATCATTGTTCTTGCCTTGTGATTTTGGCAACTTATTTTTAAGAGATCTTCAACAAATGAAAGTGTTGTTTAGTTGCTCAGCACACAATTTTATGTATGTTAGAATATAGCAACTTATAATAATTAATAAGACATAAGAAGGGTTGGTGAATTCCTATCCTCCTTCCATGCAGTTCAAATGTAAGCACTTCAAATCCCATGTACACTCATAAGAAACAAAACCAGAAATTGCAAACCTCCCATCCTTAACCCAAGTGGAACAACTTTGGCTTCCTCAAGAATATCCTGCCTCTGGCTCGATCTTGGAGCATCATTTGAAGTATTTGCTAAACCACTTGTAGCTTGATCACTTTCACTTGAGCAACTCAAAGAGCCTTCAATTGCATTAAATTAATTAAAATTGCAAATAAATAAATTAAAAAAAAATTCACACGATCGACCACTAAACAATGAACAATTTGAATCCAATTTCACTATTTATTAAACACGAGTTTCATTCTAATTTGCCTTCTTATTTATCATCATTAGTGAAATGGATGCAAATAACTATAATTACCAACAATGACTAACTAAATATATAATAAAGTGAATAAACGGAAGGCAAGAAATTCATAAATATAAGATTTATAGTGGTTTTGCCCTATATTGTCCTATGTCTACCCTTCTGAAGCTCTAAGTTAAGGGTTAAACTAACTTTTAAGACTTCAACCAAACCTTAATTCTTTAAACTTGGATTCTTGATTCCAAGACACCTTCTTACACTTTTCCTCAATACATTTCTCACTCTTGAATAGACACAAAATGTAATAATTTAATAAAGTTAATAGCACAAAATCCTAGCACAAGTTTAAGTTGAAGATGACATAAATGAAAAGTAGGGTTGAAGGTGATGCACTTAAACAAGGTGTTGAAAGCTTTTGGATTGATGAGTAGTAAAATCACAAAGCTCTCCTAACAATTAAAGCTTAAATGAGATCTCACATATGAGATAGAAAGTCAGAGTAGCTATTAGGTATAATTTACCTTAACCTATTAACCTTAGTTGGTTCACCAGTATGCTAGCCATTGGAGGTACATACATAATAGGTAATTGTTAAAATACAAACATGCTCAATTGGTTGAATTAGGTGATCCGCTAGTGGGCTTAACTAGCTTTTAGTCCAACTAATGGCTACTATCAAAATATTCTATAAACTATAGATAGTATATAATGTAAAGAAACTAAAGTGAAGATATTTGGAAAACAATACAAGATATCAAGTAATGCATAAATCCAAACATGAATCATTTATAATAGGCGAATAGCAAGTATATACAATAACATACGATCATTTAGTAGAAGAAACTTCCCAACATTATGGAAGTATAAGTCCATGAAATACATAAATCCAAAACTGACAAGTAAAAAAAAAAAGGGTTATGCCCAATGTTAAGGTAAATATTGTTGGGAACCCTGAATTACTTTGTTCCCATGCCATGGATCTCTTAGAGTGCATGCATCTATCCTTAGGGATCTCTAGATTTAAAGCAATAGAAAAAAATGACTTCAAAACTATTTTAGAATAAAGATCTAGAGATTTGAAACTCATACTTGTGATATGGATGTCCCTGAATTAAAATCCATCCGATGAAGAACATGCTTGAAAAATCTAGAGGTCTCGTACACCCAAGATCTTCCTCCTGATAACTCAAACCACGATGTTAACACTCCAAAGTATGAGCAATGGAAAGGAGAAAGCTTTGACTTTACTTCTCTCTTTTTTTGACTTGGTATTTATTACAAGGAAACACATTCTCTCATCATGATGAAATCACATTTTAATTTTCAATTAGTTTGTTAGTCTTAGTTTACGACATTTTTATATGGATCTATGGATAACAATATACACATGAAAATCCTTGAAGAATTAAATTGCTTGAAGCAAATATTACCAATCCTTGTAGTATGTATTTTGTCAAGCTACAATGATCCTTATATGGATTGAAACAATTAAAACATATGTGGTATAATCACCTTGACAAATACTTACTAAAAGAAGGGTATGTGAATAATTTTATATGTCCACGTGTTTTTATTAAGAATTCATAAGTGGATTTGCAATTATTCCAATATATGTTGATGACTTAAATCTTGTTAGGACTTTTGAAGAGCTCACAAAAACAACAAATGATTTCAAGAAAGAATTTGAAATGAAAGACTTTAGGAAAACAAAGTTCTATCTTGGCTTACTGATAGAGTACTTTCCAAATGAAATGTTAGTCCATTAGTTAACATATATAGAGAAATTCTTAAAGCACTTTTATATGGATAAATCACATCTATTAAATTCTCGAATGATAGTTCAATCACTTGGAGGGAAAAATGAGTTTTTTCATTCTAAAGAAGATAACAAAGAATTAATTAGTCTAGAAGTACCTTATCTTAATGCTATTGGTGTACTAATATATCTTACAAATTGTATGCAACCATATATAATGTCCTTTCTTAACTTGCTTACAAGATATAGTTCTGCACCAACTCAAAAATATTGGAATAGAATTAACCATATACTGTAATATCTTCATAGAACAATCGACATGGGTTTATTTTATTTGAAATGATTAGAATCTTAATTACTTGGATATGCAAATGTTAACTATCTTTTAAACTCCTATAAAGCTTGATCTCAAATAGGGCATGTATTTTTACCTATGGTAGTACGACAATATCATGGAGATCAGTCAAACAAACAATAGTAATCACCTCTTCAAATCATTTAGAGATACTCACAATCAATGAAGCAAGTCATGAATGTATATAATTAAGGTTAATTATACATTCGAGAATCATGTGGACTATCCTCCATCAAAGATAATCCTATTAAGTTACATGAAAATAATGTTGCTTATATTACACAAATTAAATGTGGATTTATAAAATATGACATAACTAAGTATATCTTCCCCAAAGTCTTTTACACTCACAAGCTCCAAGATAACACAAAAATTGATGTTCAAGAGATCTAGTCATGTGATAATTACTATATCTATTTACAAAAATGTTACCATTGACTACATTAAAAAAATTAAGATACAATATTGGAATACAGAGATTAAGAGATCGATCTACTAGTCAAAGTATTGAAGAAAACATAATCATATCTAAACGAGAGGGAGAATACTGATATAGATATATTGCACCATTTTTTCCTTTGTCCATATTTTGTCCCATAAGGTTTTACTAGTAAAGTTTTTAATGAGACAATCATAATGGTTAAATTATTTGAACAATATTATACTCTTTTTTCCTTTACTAAGCTTTTTTCCATTGATTTTTTAATAAGATTTGAACAATATATGCGAATTTATCACATTGTAGGAATTTGTGGATGATTGTTCATATTGATGTATATATATATATATATATATATTGCACTTTATAAAAGAGGGAGATCTGGTAATGAAATATTATTCAACTTCATTATTAGTGTTTTATTTCTTCTTCCTCAATTTCTTGCCTTTCTACTTTCTTCTCTACAATAATAACAATTTTTTTTTTTTTTTTTTGTCAAAAGCTTTTTTTTTCTTCTTTTTTTTTTAATAACTATTTTAGAAGTAGGAATAATTTTTATAAGTATCAATACAAATCTCAAAGCTAATAAATAAGCCATTTTCATTTTAGATCTTTGTTTTTCAATTTCTGATTTTGAGTAAAAAAAATTCAGGTCTTTGGCATAAAAATGAAAGAATGAACAAGCACAAAGGCAACATTTATTGAGTTCTGATAACACTATCACATCCAAGAGCTTGGAAGAAGAAGAAATGCAAGAGGAACAACCCATTTAGGCCCATTGACATGCTGCTTGGGCCGATGCAATATTTCAATCCATGGGCAGCCCAACCAAACACAACATCACATAAACATGCTCAAAGATAAGCCCAAAGTTGAAAACGACCAAATCATCAAAGCCCATTTCATTTTAAAGCCCAAGTTAGTACATATGGGCTTTTGGGCCATCAAGCCAAGGTTAAACTCTAGTGATGACTGATGACCAATGGTGATAACCGTTAACATGGCCTCCCAGTCTCCAACAAGCCATAAATAGGTTGTCGAAATACTCAAAACTGTTACTCTAGTAATAAAATAAAAGGTAAAATAATAATAATAATAATAATGGAGAGAATGAGAGAAATCTTTATTCACCAAAAAAGGTGATGGTAATCTACAATATCACTCATTCTCATACAATGTGAGTTACTATATTATCATTTTTTAGTCTCCCAACTATCTATTATGGATGCCTAAAGCTACCTAGTGGCACCCATGATCAAAGTAGAAGATCCTTGTTGAAGAATTTGCTATGTACTCCAACATAGGCTAATAGAACATGTCTCTCAAGAATTTTGGCTTGCCCTCTAAATGTGAACATAAACATAAACATAAAATCAATTCTTAAATTGAAGAAACAATAAGTAATTCCTAATGAATTTTGAATCAAACAAGTCAAAGCTTGTCCATGCATCTTCTCTTGGGCAACATTTTAATGCCTTGATTGATGAAAAGAAAATTAGAGAAGAATCAATTTGATAATGAATAGTCATAAAATGATGAATATGAAAAAAAAAAAACTAGAAATTAGTCATTCCATGGATGATGAAAAATTATAAGCACATATGTTATAGTGATCATTAACAAGAAGGAAGAGGTGAGTGCTAACACCATGGTCATGTTTTCCTATGCACAAAGTCCGTGAAATCTTTATAGGTAAGGTAGATGGATTGGTTGGTCTAAAACATTCTTGTTCCCTAAATATTTTTCAAGCTTAATGAACCATATATAATAAGATTTATTTCCTAGAGTTTCAAATTACTTTTATGAACTGATCTATAAATTAATGGCATCATCAACTATATGGCATATATAATTAACAAGAGTTAGCCTTTGATCCTTTTATCAATTTGTCTGCAAATGATGTTGATCAAAATGGCACCTTAATTGGGACCACAAAAACTTAACTAAGACACAAGTGAAACACGTAATCTTTATTAAGGCAAATGATTCTTAATTTACTAAAGAAAGACATGCTTGAGGACAATTTATTTAGCCCTATGCCACATTTGTTTGACGTCAAGGCAAATCACTTTTGGATGATCAACCATGCAAAAAAAAAAACCATAATAATGTATATGCGATTAGTTTTTGCTTCAAGAGGAGTCGATCTGAGCAAAATCTAGTGACTTCTTCCCTTCATGAGCTTTCCCAAAAAAGTTTTTCATGTACTCCTCATAGACAACCTCGCGATAATGAGCAACCCCATCTCTCTCAACCACTTGAGGCAATGGCCCGATCTTCTCATTTGGTCTAGGAATGGTGAATATAGGGATCGACACTCTGGATTGAGTGCTTGTGGTACCCTATGTTTTGCGCTTTTGTACTTCCCATTGCTTAATATCTGAAAATTTGCATACATTCATATCAAAGAAATGTCCATTTGAGAATGATTTTATGTACCTCTATAACTGAATTTTGTAAGTATATCAGTATTATTCTAACCTGTAATGTATCACCAACATTGATGACCAATGCGCCTGGTATGGGTGGTATCTCCACCCACTCTCCCTTCTTTCCAGCACCTGTGATGTCTTCCTCCATTTTCACATATAATCCACTGATACCATCTTGTAGCAACATCGTTAACGTGCCCATATCAGAGTGGCGTCCCACGCCAACGGTAAGATCAGGGTTGGGGCAGGTGGGGTAGAAGTTCATGTTCACCATTTTTAAACCAATGAGGCCGTCAATTCTTGATTCCTCTAGTGTTACTTCAAGCTTCTCCATTACCACTTCTAGTATTCTTCTCATCATTGAGATGGATGCCTTTAGAAACTCTAGCGCTACTTCCCTACGGAAAATATGTATAATATTACATGCCATGAAGTTTATCATAAACAAGGTCTAAAAAGTGCTCCATGTAAGTGGACCACTCTACCATCTCGCAAGTTTCTCATTCCTTTTTTAGTATATAGATATATAGATCTAATCAGCTACCAATCTGGAGTTAGATTTGTTTGTACATTTCATAAATTACTACAATGAATATTTCTATACAATATGAACCATTTATATAAGAATCTTCTTGTTGTATGTCACTTGAAGGGTCTAGGAATAGTTACTAAAGAACACTCTTTAACATGCTTAGAACCATGTTTTCAAATTGCAAAAGGTTAATAGGTTCAAAGTATATAATATTTATATGGGATATGATTACTACTCAAAAAGTGCTATTTGATAGCTTATAATTAATCCTTTTAAACACTTTTGAGTAGTAGTTAGTGCCTTTTAACCCAATTAGCATGTTAAGGCCTCTTTCAATCAATTCTAATCAAAATGTGTAAGTTTTGGTGTTTTTGTTAGTATTTTGATCACCAAAGCATTATGAGATTGAGGAGAGTTATTTGGAATCCATGGCAAAGCAATGAAGAGCTCAAATTCATGAAGAACCAAGATTTGGAGCTCCATAGCCCTTTGCCAAATTCGTTCAAAGCAAGCAAAGGAGAAAAGCAAAGAGGAAAACAGAGTGAAGAAAACAGAGGACAGCAGCTGCAGTCTTCCTTCGCACTTTTGGAGCACTTCCCGAAGTCCATTTTCTACATTCTATATACCATTTCAAAGCTCAGGAAGTCAAGAATCCAACGCTTCAAACCGTGCATGATTTGGAGCTGAAACGAGGAAGTTATGACCTTGGAAGAAAACTGCTTCAGGTGTGCGAAAATTTCGCACACCTTCTGAATGGTATGCGAATTTCGCACAGGTGTGCGAATTTCGCACACCCCTGTGCGAAACCTCCCCTGTTTTGCCGACTCCACACGAGATCTTTTCTTTTTAGATATTTTTGTATAAATTTCCATTCTTCTCCTTGTAATCCACCAATCATAAGATTTCTTAGCTAGGAAGGATGGAAAAGCTTCTCTATTTATACTCCTTTGCATCCGTTGAAACAAATGGAGAAATATATGTAATATACCAAAATATATGTGAAATTAACGAACAGGGCACTTGCTCTGTTTCTTCTTTATATTCTTGTTTTCTCTTTAGTTTTCTTTCTAGCCAACCAAACTCTGAGGATTTTTCCTCAGAGGATGAGAGGCTAGGCTCTTCGTCTCTTGGAGCTAAGGTAACCGGGTAAGTTTCCACATGCATAAATTGGAAGTTTTGTTGTTTTAGTTTTTAATGAAGAGAAAGAGTGACCCGTTAATGGTTTTTATCTTTTTAGTTAACTTAAAACACCTTTAAATCACCTGGGCCAACACTTGGTAAGGCAAGTGATCTCCATCCATGGAGATTCACTAGTTTACCCCTTGCGAGCCTCTGGGAGGTGGTTTGAAGGTAGGATTTTCTAGAATAGCCAACACTTGGTAAGCTTTTGGACTCCAAGGAGACATCCATTAGTTATCTCTTGCGAGCTTTTGACGGGTAATCCAAGGTTAAAGATCATCTTGAATGGCAAGTGCTAGGTGAGAGGTATGAGCCATTGCAAAGTGCATCAGTGAGAGGGATTTAGTGTTTGAACCCATTAATGGGAAACATCTGTACAACACCGGTTGGAGAAGGAACTATATGTTAATTCTCTAATGCGAGGAAAAGAAACAAGTGACCGGAACTCCCTTTTTGTACAAGGAATCTGAGCCCAGTGATCTAAACTCCAAGAAACACTTTTCTTTGTAAGTAAAATCAGTTACTATTTTTGGTTAGTTTAAAACCCTTTCCTTTTTCATTCAAACGTCTTTATGTTTTCTTTTAAAGCTAACCTTGAAATGAAAAGGCACCAATTCAGCTTTGAATTAATATCATTTGTGAAGTGAAAAGCCATCCCAATGAACGATCCTAGAGCCACTATGCTATAGTAGCTTTGTCTTTGCTACCCTAGTATATGGTGTAATAGGTTATAAATTTTGTTGATTAATCCCTCAATCAAGGAGCACCAACTGGACACGAATCAGCTGAGACACCAATTAGGCACGAATCAGGATATCAATTATATCAAAATTAAATCTTAGCCAAAAATATAGTAATTAAGCTATATGGGACATAAATAATATCAAAATTAATTCTAGTAAAAAATATAGTAATTAAGCCATGCATTAATCCATGGGTTATGACAAAGATATATGAGAGGATTACTACAATATTCCACATTGCATGGGTAGAAGTTTCTAACATTTCAAGAAATAACACATTTAATAATCGGTTATTTGATTAAAACGGTCAATGAAAACCTAATATTTAAAATTTAAGTCTATATCATTTTTTATCTCATTTTGACAAAAATGCCCTCACTATTTTCTTATAAAAATAATATTTTATTTAAAAATTTACATATAAATACTTAAAATAATAAAGAACAATTATGTAAAAAAACAAAGGGTTAATTTTTAAGAAAAAATATGGGAAGGGTTAGATTCACAATTTAGGAATTATTTCATCAATTTTAATCAAATATTTCTATAATATATATAGATGATTTTTACTTTATGTGAAAAATTGAAAGAGTCTCACATATTGAAAGTTTTATATGCCTATATAGTTTAAACCATGAACTTAGTCATGAGGCATGAGTAGTATACATATCTGTCAAGTTATCACCAAAGAATATATAATACTCATAGGGTTAGGGTCAATTAAAAAATTCTTACTTGCATTCGTTAGGCCAAAATTCAAGTGCTTCGCCATCGCTCGTATGCACCATACTAACATAGACCTTCCACTCCAATGCTTTCTCTTTCTCAAGCACAAAGCTCGTCCCATACTTCACATATGGGCTAGGGCTCACCCCCTTCCTATACACCGCCTTCTTCTCAGGCGCTTGTCCAAAGAACTCATGCGTCGCGCTCTTAACCGACTCCAGCACTTCAATGGGCACCCCATGGTTCACAACTTGGAAGAAACCAACCCCCTCGGCTGCCTCAGCTATCAATCCCACCACTTGGCTATGCTGAGGTCCATCAAGCATTGACAAATCTATTGGCAGTCGATCATAGGAACTTGCTTTGAGCTTGTCTATGCGCTCATGCTGCGACTGAATGTATTGCTCTGGCACCTTCTCTAGGCCAAGATCCACCATGCCTTTGACTCCATTGCCATCTCTGACCACAAAGTTGTACAGTGAATCGCCATCATCAAAGTTAGGAGCCATTGTCGAATGAAGCTTGAAAATCTTCTAGTTTTGTTGAATGTTGATGGTTCAACAACCTTATTCCAATGATCCCAATTATGATCGTTGCCTTTTGTGTCTTTATCGAAGCAAGACTCATGCCCTTGAAGCTGGATGGAAGAAGGGAAAGTAGACATAATCATTGGGTTTTGGTGGCCGTCGTGGGGTTTAGGTGAATAAAAAAATACAAAAAAACTCATCGTCCAGGTTACCAACCAGTCAACAAGCACATGCCGAGGAAATAATCCCATACCAACACAAAAATATATGATCTTTACAATAACCAATTACTGAGGAATCCACGAATTCTTTGGATCTTTTTCTTTTTATAGTATTTTTGGTCCTTGAATTTTTAGGGCTTGAATTTCGCAACCCTAAGTGTAATTAACCTATTTAAATAATATCCAAGTCATAGGAGGTCTAAATTTAAAAAAAAAAAAAAATTCAAAGAGGTGGAGATTTGAGAGGTATAAAGAACGCAAGGATTCCTCACATTCTTTGTATCCTTACTAATTATTTAGTATTTTTGGATTTTGATTTTTTTTAGGCATCAATTCTACAACCCTAAAGTGTAATTAATTTGAACAATATAGAGACCATGTGAGGTAAAAAAAAAAAAAGTGTTGATTTGGGAGGGTACGATTGTCACATTCTTGCTAATTTGTTAATATTTTTGGGCATCAATTCCACACCCTCTGTGTAATTAATATATTTAAGCAATATACAAGCCATATGAGAACCAATTTTTTTTAAAAAAATTCAAACAAGCGGAGATTTAGAAGGGTACGAATAATGTGAGCATTCCTCACATTCTTCATATATTTGCTATTTATTATTATTATTTTTGGATTTCAATTTTTTTTGTGCATCAATTCCACACCCCCTAGGTGTAATTAACTTATTTAAACAATATTCAACCCATATGAGGTCAATTTTTTTTTATTTATAAAAATTCAAAGAAGTGGAGATTTGGAAGGGTATGAAAAATGTGAGGCATCATTTCCACACCCTCTAAGAGTAATTAACCTATTAAAACAATAGAGAAGTTATATGAGGTCCAAATTTATAAAAATAAAAATAAAAATTAAAAGAAGTGGAGATTTGGGAGGATGCGAAGAAAGTGAAGATTCCTCATATTCTTCGTATCCTTACTAGTTTTTAAGTATTTTTGGATTTTGATTTTTTTTTGGGTCTCAATTTCACATCCTCTAAGTGTAATTAATTTATTTAAACAATATCCAACCCATATCTAAAAAATTATAAAAAATTCAAAGAAGTAGAGATTTGGGAGGATATAGAGAATGCGAAAAAAAAAATCTCAACTTCTTGACAACTAAGTTTAACAAGCCTATTTATACAATATGAAAGCCATATGAACGTGATTTTTTTTTTAAAAAAAAAAAATTCAAAAAATGGAGATTCTCATTAGCGTATGCATTTTTTAAAACTTCAGCACTCAAACAGGACCAGACGACCACATGTGAGAAGCGTTTGAATGTTTTTCTCTACTGCTAGCCACTGCCATTTTATGTGGACAATGAGCATATTAGCCGACCAACCGCTAGTGAGGAGCGGTCGAATTTTTTCTCTACCACTAACCACTATCACTTTATGTGGATAATGGGTATATTAGTCAGTCAACCACTTTAATTGGTTGCGGTCTAGTATTTTCCCCTACTGCATGCCACCTCCACTAGGACACTAGAAGTTCCAAAATCATTATTCTTGCCTTGTGATTTTGGTAGCTTATTTTTAAGAGATCTTCAACAAATAAAAGTGTTGTTTAGCTACTTAGCACACAATTTTATGTATATTAGAAAATATGAACATATAATAATCAATAAGACATAAGAAAGGTTGGTGAATTCCTTTGCTACCTCCATGCAATTCAAATATAAGCACTTCAAATCCCATGTACACTTATAAGAAGCAAAACCAGAAATTTCAAACCTCCCATCCCTAACCCAAGTGGAACAACTTTGGCTTCCTCAAGAATATCCTGCCTTTGGCTCGATCTTGTAGCATCATTTGAAGCATCTGCTAAACCTTTTGTTGCTTGATCACTGTCACTTGAGCAGCTCAAAGAGCCTTCAATTGCATTAAATTAAACAAAATTATAAATAAATAAATTTTTTTAAAAATTCATATGATCGACCACTAAACAATGAACAATAAGAATCCAATTTCACTATTTATTAAACACGAATTTAATTCTAATTTGCCTTCTTGTTTATCATCATTAGTGAAATGGATGCAAATGAATATAATTACCAACAATGACTAACTAAATATATAATAAAGTGAATAAATAGAAGGCAAGAAATTCGTAAATATAAGATTTATAGTGGTTATGCCCTATATTGTCCTATGTCTACTTTTCTCAAACTCTAAGTTAAGGACTAAACTAGCTTTTAAGACTTCAACCAAGCCTTAATTCTTTACACTTGGATTCTTGATTCCAAGACACCTTCTTACACTTTTCCTCAAGACATTTCTCACTCTTGAATAGACTCAAAATGTAATAATTTAATAAAGTTAATGTCACAAAATCCTAGCACAAGTTTAAGTTGAACATGACACAATTGAAAAGCAAGATTAAAGGCAATGCACTTAAACAAGGTGTTGAAAGTCTTTGGATTGACGAGTAGTAAAATCATAAAGCTCTCCTAAGAATAAAAGCTTAAATAAGGTCTTACATATGAGATAGAAAGTCAAAGTAGCTGTTAGATATGGTTTACCTCAACCGGTTAACCTTAGCTGGTTCACCAGTATGCTAGCCATTGGAGGTACAAACATAATAAGTAATTGTTAAAATGCAAACATGCTTGATTGGTTGAATTGGGTGATCCACTAGTGGGCTTAACCAGCTTTTAGTGCAACTGATGGTTACTACCAAAATATTCTATAAATTATAGAAAGTATAGAATGTAAAGAAATTAAAGTGAAGATATTTGGAAAATCAATACAAGATATCAGGTAATGCATACATCCAAACATGAATCATTTATAATAGGCGAATAGCAAGTATATACAATAACATACGATCATTTAGTAGAAGAAACTTCCCAACATTATGGAAATATAAGCTGATGAAATGCATAAATCCAAAACTAACAACAAAAAAAAACTATGCCCAATGTTTAGGTAAATATTGTTGGGAATCCTGAATTACTTCATTCCCATGTCATGGATCTCATAGGGGGCATGCATTTATCCCTAGGGATCTCTAAATCTAATGTAATAGAAAAAAAAAGGCTTTAAAACCATTTTAGAATAAAGATTTAAAGATTTGAAACTTATACTTGTGATATGGATATTCCTAAATTAAAATCTATTTGACGAAGAATATGCCTAAAAAATCTAGAGGTCTTGTATACCTAAGATCTTTCGCCCGATGACTCCAACCATGATCTTGGCACTCCAAAGTGTGGGCAATGGAAGAGAGAAAACTTTGGATCTTTTTTTTTTTTTTGTCTCTCTCTCTTTGAAAGTGGAAGACGACTAATTGAAAATCATTAGGAAACCCTATAGGGTATTTATAAGGTTACCCACTAGACTTAAGTGACTTGAGCCCATCAAGACTCAAGTTACTTAATCTAACCTAAAATGGGTCCTAATTAATTAATTAACCACATAAGGTCATCTAATTAATCAATTAGTCCAATCTAGAGACCTTGTTCATTATTCCCTATGCAACCTTCATAATTGCCAAAATGCCCTTATGCACAAGAATGAATTTAGAGCCAATCCATCCCTTAAAAACCATATTATCATGGTATATGAGCTCAGAGCGGGGACCACTAAGACTCATAGGAGTATTGGTTCTTTCATAATCCAATTTTGAAGTTGATTCAACATTCCATTAAAGAAAATTAACAGCACTTGAGTACCTTATGTAAATAACAACGAGACGAAGTTCAAGTCTATGACCTACTATCCATTACATACAAACTCCTTATAAATTGGTGTCCCTAATCTAACAAGGTAGTGCTATCATCTATCAAAATTATTTCTCAAATCCTTAAGTTACAAATCCCACTTATTATATGATTAATTGACATACACTAGCTCCAAGGAGCATATGTCAAATTTTACTAAAGGTATTATTGTAGCCATAGATTTCATGATACTTCTATTGAGAATACCTATTGCCACTAACCTTTGTCAATAGTGACTTAATCCTCCTACCTATTTCGAACAAGAAGCACACATTTTGAACTTGAAAACATTTTGAACACGCATGGACAGTGGGCGAGTTCGAAATTCACTATGAATTTCAAACTTACCTTGTTGATTTCAAATTGGATCTTTTTTCCCTCACTTATGAGTTTGAAATTGATTTGGAACTCACCAAAATTTTCAACTCAACCACTGTTGATTGATTTTGAGCTCCGAAACACGTCAAAACGAATTCCAATTGCCTTCATCCAATTCAAAATGCATCATACTCATTTAGAACTCATAATTTTTGGAGTTTTTTTTTAGTTTGTTTATGACTTTTCTTTGTAATAAGTGGCCAATGCCACATGTTAGGTTATTGAATTTACTATATAAATTCTCTTAATTCTAAGGTTTAAGAGTTGTCTTTCGAGTTGTTTACATTTGTGGTGGAAAAAGACGGTGGTTTGTTTCTTTTCTTCTTTGTTGAATATATTGTTTATGGTTTTTTTTTTTTATTCAAATTATGGATTTTTACTCTATTATGGATTGTGAATGTGACATTACCCAAGCTAACTTGGGGCTTGAAGCATGAAAACCTAAGGGCTAGAAAACTTATAGGGACATTGGGTAAATTATTGTAACAATGAGATTAATTAATAATTAGGTTACAATTTATGAATTTTCAATCCTATCCTTGCTAGTTATTTTAGGGAATGATATGGTAGGTTATTACCTAATATTAGTGATTTTTGGTAACTCTTAATCATTAGTTATCTTGGTCTTCTCTGTCATTATCTACCCCAAAACAAAGCAATAAGGAGTAGCAAGGGTTAAAAATCCAAACCTTGAATCGATAATCAATCTCATTCATTTGATAGTTTTAGGAATCTATTGTAAAAAGGGAAAAAAAAATTAGTTTTTAGATGCAATTATGAGTTATAGAGCTTACGTTGATCGCGAGCGACCTAGGATCCCAAACCCTAAGATCACTCTACCTAAGAAACCCTTGTTCCCTCTGATTTTTATACCTAAAGTTGGATTGTGGAAGGCCTCAAATTTGAATCAATTGAATTAAAAATCAATATTCACTTTATTATATTTTTAGTTTCCTTTACTTAATTTCATTTCATAAAAAAATTAATTCAAATATTATTTTTCACTTTAAAATAAAAATAAAAATAACTCATTTATCCGAGTATTGACAAATTCTACAAACTAATCCCTAAGGACGACACCCAGAATACTACAAGAGTTGTGGTGATTCTTTTTTTGGTTTTTCTTGGCTAGAGTTGCTATGTTCAAGGCTTAAGTATTTTGGTACAACAAAGAGAATCGATCATGGCATCAACAATATAAGCAACATCAATAGCTACTAGGTGGTTGGGACCACTTTCTTGAACAAATGTACCAATGGCTACCACATGCATTTTCCTTTGTGCCCATCGCCAAATAGCACATTCATACCTTAATATGTTAGAAAATGTGAGTGTTACAAATAAATAAATACATATTTTAAATGAGAAAATAGACATTAAAGATACTTTTAATTATGAAGAAAAAAAGTTGCTTGTAAAAATGACTATAAGAACATAAAGAAAAGGCGATAACAAGACTACGTTAAAACAAGAGTGTATCAATAATGAGTGTTAAAGCTAGCAATATCTCATGGGTTTTGTTTCTGTTACTTTTCTAGGCATGAATGAGTGCGTTATTAGGGATTTCAAAATAAAAGGCTATGCATCAAATAGATTCACTACTTCATTTGTAAATAAGAGCATGGGATTAAAAATTGAATATAAAAAGAAATTAGATGATTGCAAGAGTAAAATAGATTTTCTTTTTGTTTGGTTTTTTATTTTTTGATATGACACTACAACATTCCTATTCATGTGTTAAGATATTTGGGAGACTTTTTATATTGTATTATTATATTTCTATTCTTAGTCTCCCAACTAAGTTCTCAAGGTCTAAATAAATCTCTATAGCCATCCAAAGATAAATTAGTGAGGTGACACTTGTGTAAGACTCCTATGCAATTGATATTGGTGAAAGTTATTATATATCCAGAGAGTAAATAAGGTGTCATTATTTATTGCAATAAATATATACAATCATGTCATATTCTTCATTCTTTGTTCTTTAATCTCTTTTTCGATTATATATTTAATTTTATCTTTGTAATTTCATTATTTTCATATATCATTCTAATTAATCATTCAGCGTTATTTTTAGTTTTCTATTTTCTTATAATTGTGTATTTAATCATTATTATTCCTAATTTGCTATATTTTTCTTTCATTTTTTATTTTTACTTTTAGTTACACATTTATTTTATCATTTTAATTTCATTATTTTCATATATTATTATTAAGAAAATGATAAATTTTTAAATATAGATCAATATCTTCCATCATCCTATTTAATCACTTAGTTTTATTTTTATTTTTCTATTTTCTTATAATTTTATATATAATTATTATTTATCTTAATTTTTGGTTTTATTTATATTGTAGATGGTAGTTAACGGAATTTGTATTAAATTCATTTATTAACGGATAAGGAAATGATTTGTTTTGATAATAGACATTATCAGGAAGATATTTTTACTTAATCCTCTCCTCAAAATAACGACATCAGTTATAAAACTCAAAATAATGAAATCTTATTGAAAGGGTGAACCTCTTTAGCACATTAAAATAACCCAAATTTTTATATCTTATTTGATATTAAATTTATCTACTGTTACTTCAATAAAATCATCTTTATCAAGCATATCACTTCATTTTTTATTGATTAAATTTAGAGTTTTTTAGAATTCATAACAACACTCAAAAGAAGTCACCTGGACTATGATCGTAAGAACTTGATTGTTAATTAGATCTCTAAGAGTCTTCCAACGAGAACATGAAATAAAAAACTTCTTTGATGGTCTTTTGAACTTGATTGCGAGTGAGATTCCTTAAGAAAAAAAAAAAAAAAAAACTCTCAAACTTCCTCCAAACTTATCAAGAACAAAAATATGAGATTTTGAAACTTTCATTTTTTTCTTTTTAATTTTGGTGTAAAATAGGAAAAAATATTGTCTATTCATACATTCCAATAGTGTTTTCAAATTTGTTCCACAATTACTCTTAAAAGTAAAGGACAAAGTACACACCAATTTAATACCACATGTTAACAAGTACATGTGTCATTTATTTTTATTATTTTTCTCACATCAATATATCTCCCTTACCATTTGCCACGTTTCCATTTTTTTCTTTTTTTTTCCTCTCCTGCCACCATAATCCATTGTCACCTATTATAGTTATTATTATTATTTTTCTTTTCTTCATTTATATTATTTTTAATATGCTTGTGCATTTTTTTCATAAAACTTCTTTAATTTTAATTTATTTTTACTCTCTAATTTGTCTATATTTATTGATTTTAATTGTTTTTTTGACATATTAAACTTAAAATGATAATATATAATAAATAATTAATATAACAAATTAAATAAAAACAAAATATATAATGGACAAAAATGAAAATATTATCCCACAAATAATAATGATTTTAAATATTAATTATAATAATAAATTTTATAAATTAAGGTTTAAATTTAAAAATTCCATTTTATTATTTAGAAGTTTATAATATAAGATTTTTTATATTAATACTAAACAAAAGATTTATTTATTTTGTAAATTCTATCACATGTAAAAGTAAAAATATCATTGTAATACTATTTTATTATTTACATTATTTTTCTTTTAACTTTCATTTTAAATTTATCATATCAAAATCATAATAAGTGATGGTGCTTTTATCATTTTTTCTTATGATTTTAAATTGATTGTGGATCTAAGTTTTTTTTGGTTAAAATCTTTAATTTTTAATTAAAATAAAATATAAAAGAAAGTATATTTTTCATAAAAATTGTATTTAACATTTTATATTAATTTCATAAAAAATAGGTACATACTTAAAAAAAGAAAAAAAAAAGTAAATTAATGCTTAGGAGAACCAGAAACACTACATACTTATCATGGTGTATATATTCATTTGGGACCCTCGATAAGTAATTGGAGGTCTTTGCCCACCTCAAAAAGAACTTTGGGATCCTAGGTATATCCATTCTTAGAGGAACCAAGACCCCTATTTTCATTTTCATGGTTCATATATTCATTTGGGGACCCTTGAGAAGGAATTAGAGGTTATTCCCAACCCTAAAACGGACATTGGAACCCAATGTACATCCTAAAGAGAATTTGGTACATCATTTACAAAATTTGGTACATATTTCATAAAATTTGGCACATCCTTAAAACAATTTTGTACATCCAATCCATGAGCTACCAGGACCTCTATATTATTACCCATGGTTCGTTTATTTCTTCAGGGATCTTTAAGAAATAATTAGAGGTCGTTCCCTACTCATAAATGAACTTTGGAACCCTAGGCACATCCTTTAAGTAATACCTCTTATCTTGTCCTCCAAATGAATAAGACGTTACCTACCAACTCAATTTTACAAGGAAATGGATTTTAAAATGCAAATAAGTGATTGGTAATATCTAAGAAATTCAATGCTTAACCTAATATGAATATAAAAATTCAAGATAACCAATAATTAAAATAATATAAAGATGAATACAAATATTATTTAAAAACTACTTGTTTATAAATTTAAGTTATTAGGTAAGACATCCCATCTCATCCACCAAATGAATAGGTCATTGTTTAACAACTTAAATTTGTAAGAAAATAGATCATAAAGTACAAACAATTGGTTAATGATATTTAAGAAATTTAATGTTATCTCTCTCCTAAGATTAATATAAAAATTTAAGATGAGGAAATAGTTGTTTCATATTTAAAATACAATATCTTAATAATTAAAAATAATATAAAAATAAATACTGACATTATTTAAAATCCATTTGCTTATAAATTTAAGGTGTTAGATAATACATACTATTTTATCCTTCAAATAAATAAGATCTTACCTAACAAAACAAATTTGTAAGTAATTAGATCTTAGAATGCAAAACAGTTGGTTGACTATATCTAAGAAATTCAATACCTAACAACTCAAATTTGTAAGTAATTAGATTTTAAAATATGAACATTTGATTGATGATATCTAAGAAATTCAATTTTTTATTTGACCTAAAATGAATATAAAAATTTGGTTTGGGGATTGTTTGCTCAACTATTGAAACTTAATAAGAAGATCGGAAGGGACAAAACTTATGGGGATATGTTTGCCAATAGAGTGAGGAAAATAAGGAATGGGTAGCATTTAGTACTTGATTCAAAGAGTAAAAGTTAAATGGAAGTATCAAGCAACATTGGGTTTGGAAATGATAGTGCACTTTTTAAAAGTCATATATCGGTAGAATGAAGAGAAAATTAAAACAAATGAACTTTAATTTTTTGGTATTTTCGATACTAAAAGGGTGTTTTGATACAAATGAACAAATGAACATTTTAGGAGCTGCAGTTGGACATGGAACACTACCCTCTGCTTGTATCTATCCACCCATGTCGCCTGTAGTTGAAGGTTGGCCTCAAATGTCAGGAAATGGGGTTTTTCCTTATTATTATCCTCCACAACCAAAGTTCCCAACTGCAGATGAATCCCTTGGGCCACCAATGGTTCCTGCAGAAGTCTGGGCCCACGTCAATCCTTCGAACCACCACCCCGTGTGACAAAATTTGTGGAATAAGGCTGAAAATTTCTTATTATCTAGAATGTGAAACACGCACGACTTATATAGGAAGAGAGGTGGATATTTACATAAAGACTCCTACTCCCAGTTTAACTAAAATGATAAACATTCCTACTCTTAGTTTAACTAAAAGGATAAACATTATAACTGATAAACGTTTACAACAGATGGACATTATCACATAGTGGCTAAGCATTATCTTTTTTGTTACTCCCCCTCAAGTTGGTGCATGAAGATCTCGAATGCCCAACTTGCTTGATAAGAAAAGGAATTGTTGTCTTCCAAGTGCTTTGGTGAATATGTCTACTACCTGCAGCTTTGAAGGAAGATATGTTGTCACTATCTCACCTGATTGCAACTTCTCTCGAACAAAATGACAATCTATTTCGATGTGTTTGGTCCTCTCATGGAATACGGGATTTGCTGCAATGTGTAAAGCAGCTTTATTATCACAGTATAATTTCATTGGCTTATCATGAAGCACTCCTAATGATGCAAGAAGTGATTTTAGCCATGCTAACTCGCTTGCTGCTATTGCCATGGAACAGTACTCTGCTTCTGCTGAAGATCTTGATATAGTTCCTAGCTTTTTGCACCTCCACGAAATTGGTGATGTCCCAAGTTTAGCGCAACATCCGCTGATTGATCATCTTGTTAATGGACAACTTGCCCAGTCTGAGTCTGAATAACAATAAAGTTGAAGATCATTTTCTGCTTTCAAAACAATTCCTTGACCTAGTCCTTTCTTCAAATATTGAATGACTCTATAAGCTGCATCTAGGTATTCTTCTTGTGGGCTTTGCATGAATTGTGACAAAACATGAATAGCATACGTTAGGTCTAGCCTTGTTATAGTCAAGTATATAAATCGTCCCACAAGTCGCTTGTACATTCCTGGGTCATTTAGAAATCTCCCATTAGCAAGTGCTAGTTTGTGGTGTTCTTCCATTGGAAATTCCACTAGTCTCGCTCCTAACAGCCCACATTCCTCTATAATGTTTAAAACATATTTTCGTTGTGATAAAAATAATCTATCCTTGCCTCTTGCCACCTCGATTCCAAGAATGTATTTCAGTTGTCCTAGATTCTTGATTCCAAATTTTATGTCAACAAAATTTTTTGAAAGCTTCGCATACTTTGTTGTCATTCTCAGCCAATATTAAATCATCCACATATACCAATAGGTTCATCACTATGTTTCCACGTCGATAAGTAAAGAGTGAATAATCAACCAATGATTATTGAAAACCATATTCTTTCAAAGTTGTCGTGAGTTTCGCAAACCATTGTCTCGATGCCTGTTTCAATCCATACAACAATTTTTGTAACTTGCAAACTTTGTTCTTTCCAGTGGCCTTGAACCCTTCTGGCAGCTTCATATACATTTCTTCTTCAAGGTCTCCGTGTAGAAATGCGTTGTTTACGTCCATTTGGTGTAATTCCCAGCTTTTCGCCACTGCTACAACTAGAAAGCACCTTACACTTGTCATTTTTGCCACTGGGGCAAACATCTCTTGATAGTCTATTCCTTCAATCTGTGTAAATCCCTGCGCCACTAACCTCGCTTTGTACCACTCGATTGATCCATCTGTGTTGTATTTTATTTTGTATATCCACTTGCATCCTATTGCTTTCTTTTCTGGTGGTGGGTCAACTACTTTCCATGTCTGATTAGCCTCCAATGCTTCAATTTCCTTTGCCATGGCTTCTCTCCATCTGTTATCTGGAATCGCTTCTTTGTAAGTTCTTGGTTCCTTTTCAATATTTATTGCTGCAAGAAAAGCTCGATGGCCAACATAAAATTTTGTATAAGTCACATAATTCGCAATAGGATAAGGCTCACCTGAGGGTACCTTTTGGATTGAGCTTGCCTTGGAACAAAGTGTACTTAAGCTTCTAGCCGAATAACATATATAATCTTGGAGATGTCTCGGTTTTTTGTGTTGTCTATGTCCCCTACCAAGCATCTTCCCCTGGCTTTGATCCTCTCCTGTCTCCATATTTTCTTCCCCTTTTTCCCTTTCACTATTTTTCTCACTCTCTCTTTCACATGTTTTCTTTACTATGACATCATCATCTTCAATGTAAGATTCTATGTTCCCATTGTTCTGGAATTTTTGTTCCTTATCTCCCTTGCTGCTTTGGAAAAAAGGAAAAATTGTTTCATGAAATATTACATCCCTACTCTCAAACTATTCTTTGGTTTCTAGATCATGAAGTTTCCATCATTTCTTTCCATAGGGATAACCTAAAAATACGCATCGCCGGCTTCTAGCATTAAACTTATCATTACTACGTGACTTTTTATGGGCATAACACAAACTACCAAAGACTCTCAGGTGCTCACAATTCGGTTTCTCGCCAAATAATATTTCATAAGGCGTCTTTCCATCTAATATAGGTGTGGGGGTTCGATTTATCAAGTATGCTATAGTTAAAACACATTCTCCCCAAAAATCTATTAGTAGACAAGCTTGAAATCGCAATGTCCTAGCAATATTTAATGTGTTGGTGTTTTCTCTCCACTCTCCCATTTTGTTGTGGGGTGTTTACCAGGCTGCTCTCCCTTAATATTCCTTCTCTCTTATAGAAACTCATCATTTGTCCTGAGCAAAATTCTAATCCATTATCACTTCTGATGCATTTAATCGGTTTATCAAATTGTATTTTGGTCATAAAACAAAAATTTTGTAAAATATCTTTGGTTTCGCTCTTTTCTTTCATGAGATATATCCACACCCCTCTACTATGATCATCTACAATGGTAAGAAAATAATGTGCCCCTGAAGTAGTGGGAGTTCGATATGGACCCCATATATCTACATGTATGAGATTAAAAATTTCAGATGCTCTTTTATTACTCAACTGAAAAGAATTTCGTACTTGTTTTCCACGACAACATGAATCACAAACATAGTCCTCAATTCCCTTCATCACATTATTTCCTAAACTATGAATGGAAGCTAAAACACGATTTGAAGGATGCCCTAACCTCCTGTGCCACAATTCATACTTTTCTTCTACTTTCACTGTGTTCACCTTCTTTTCTTGTAATGGCTTGTAGTAGTACACTCCATTCCTTAGCTCACCCACTCCAATCGGATTCCTCGAAGTGCGGTCCTGTATCACACAAAACGAATCAGTAAATGTGACTATATAATCTTTTTCTTTTAATAATTGGCCTATAGAGATTAAATTTCATTTCAAGGTAGGGACATATAGAACATCTTTTAAGCATAAATCTTTAGAGAGCTTCACATATCCCATTTCATTTCCTATGGTTTTTGTTCCATCAGGCAGTCCCACACATGCTGTCTCCCTTTTACGTAGCCAATCGAACAAATCTCTCCATCCTGTCATATGCATGATGCACCATTATCCAATATCCATTCTTCCATAATTTTATTCTTATCGGTCAGTTTTTCTGCATTACTGCTTCCATTTCTGAGTAGAGCCATGAGTTTTTAGAAGTTGTCATCATTCAGTCCTAGGATCTTACTACGTTCCACATCATGTCCAACGCACTGTCCTTTTTCTTGCGTATCTACTTCATCAACTGCATTTGCATAATGAATGTGTCCTAAAGTTGCTCCTCTTCTAGCATAACTGTTGCGGCCACGTCCACGTCCCCTTCCTCGTCCCATCTGGCGTGTTAGCCACCAGTCGGGATATCCTTTTAGTTGAAAGCAATCTGCAACATCATGTCCCGTCTTTCCGCAATATGTACAGCTCCCACTTTTATTTGTTTGTCCCCCAGGTTTCTCTGTCTTCGCTGCAGAAATTGTTATTTCAGCACGATCAGCTCCTCTGGCCATGCTACGATGGCGTTCTTCTTGTGCAACCATCGCATATATTTTTCCCAAAGTAGGTAAGGAATCAAGGGCTAAGATAGAGGATCTCACAGTCCCGAATGTAGTGTCATCTAGACCCATGAGAAACTGATGTGCCTTCTCATCTTCTCTGCTTTTCATTATTGCTTGAGCTGCTCCACAAGTACACTCAGGTATCTCGATGTATTGATTTAATTCATCCCACATGCCTTTTATTTTGGCATAATATGTAGCAACTGTCATTCCTTCTTGTTTCAAGTTCACGATTTCACTTCTAAGTTGATGAACCCTCGGAGCATTTCCAACAGCATATCTTTCTTTGAGATCCTCCCACATGTCTTTTGCAGTCTACGCATAGGCTACAATCGAATGTAAACTCTTGTCGATCACATTAAACATCCATGATATAACCATCGAGTTACATGCTTCCCATGCATTCAATTCGTTTCCATTTTCTCCTTTTGGTTTGTTTACTGTCCCATCAATGATCCCAAGCTTGTTTTTCGCTCTCAATGCATTTCTAACAGCCTTCTCCCACATATCATAATTTTCACCATTGAACACACATGTCGTGATGGTTGCCCCTGGATTATCAGATGGATGTAGGTAAAGAGGTGAAGATGGTTCTATCATCTTTGTGTGAGTCGAAGATTTTTCTGCCATGATATATTTTCTTCAAGTATCTGGCTCTGATATCATGACAAAATTTGTGGAATAAAGGTTGAAATTTTCTTATTATCCAGAATGTGAAACACGTACGACTTATATAGAAAGAGAGGTGGATATTTACATAAAGACTCCTACTCTCAGTTTAACTAAAAGGATAAACATTCATACTCCTAGTTTAACTAAAAGGATAAACATTATAACTGATAAACGTTTACAACAGATGGACATTATCACTTAGTGGCTAAGCATTATCTTTTTTGTTACTGTGCCACCAGTGATTACTGCAGAAGTCTGGCCCCATGTTAATCCTTCGAACCACCCTGTGCCACCAGTGGTTCCTGCAGAAGTCTTAGCCTACGTCAATCATTCGAACCACCACCCTGTGCCACCAGGGGTTCCTGCACAAGTCTTCGCCCAAGTCAATCCTCCAAACCACCCTGTGCCCCCGATGGTTCCAATTCTGCCCAAGTCAATCTTGCAAACCAAGGCGAGGCCATTTATCAAAATGGACCAACAATACTCAATGTCCAGCAAATGCTCACTCTTCAGCAAATGCGCAGGACTGCTCAGGTTCGCTAAACCAGCTTCAATCCATTTTTTGTTTTGTTTTTCGTTTTCGTTTTTGTTTTTAGTTTTTTTTCCTCCCAACTCTTCTACACGTGTTTTCTCTCAAGCTACTTCTTTCCACCAAGTGAAAGTGCATTTGAGAATAATTCTGAAAAGTATTTCTAACATTTGAATTATAAAAATTTTCAAATATTAAAAATATTAAAAGTCATATATAGGTAGAATGAAGAGAAAATTAGAACAAATGAACTTTAATTTTTTGGTATTTTCGATACTAAAAGGGTGTTTTGATGCAAATGAACAAATGAACATTTTGCTGAGAGAAATTCTCGGAAGGAGTGAGAAAACCTTCTCTCTCTCTCTCTCTCTATATATAGCCTCTAAAATTAAAATTTAAAACATACATGCATCAGAATGAGTCAGCAACTAATACTACACTCTCAATATGCTAATTAATAACTTCACACAGGCAAGTTCTGTTACTTTATAGAAAAAGAAGAGAGGACAACATACTCTGAAAAGAGTTCTGAAACGAAATTCGGTTTCTTCTTTCAAACTTGAGTAATAGGAGCTGCAGTTGGCTGTGGAGATTGGGTATCGGATTTATTCCCACAAATCCAACGAACAGGTTTACATATAATAAACTCAAAAGCCTTTTTCACGGTCCAGAACAGTCCTTTGAAAGCTAGATATAAACAATAAAAGAGGACAAAGATGAATATTGCAACCCCAATGGCAACACCTTTGAGGAATTTTGCAACAAAATTTTTGGAAGATTCTGTGCAACGTCCCAGGACTGCTGAACGTAAAGGTGAATATGAGAGAAAAAAAATGGGGACAGGAAGAAATCCAACCACACTCCAAACAGCATTTTTCCTACTATGTGTCATGATCAGGATGATTGTTGCTCCAAACGCCACCGCCATCATTGAGACCGAGAGGATCATACATATAATTCCCTGTTTCAGCTTCTTAAAAAGATATGTTTCGAAGTCTTGTAGTGGAAATGAGGATGTAAGGATGGAGAGAAATATACCCACAGATGTCAAAGCCAAAGTGAGGGAGAACACATCAGCTAATATGAAAACCACAAACAAGGGTTTAGAGTTAAGGATTGGAATACCGGTGTCTTGATTAGGACCTCCTGGTACCGTGTAGGCTGCTGCAAAGGCAACAGTGGCTATGAAAACAGAAAGAATGGTGCAATTCTCAGTGGTGCGCATTAGCCATTCCTTGGCATCTCGATGGAGTCTCTCATTCCTAGCAGCAAATAATTCTTCAGCAGTCTGGTTATCTTTGTTGAGAGGCTTGGTCAAATGCATCTTACAGGCTGACTTCACTTTCTGCACCCACACATACAATCACAAGTAGCACCGTTATTCTAATGTAACACATACAAGCATTTTTGTTCTTTCTAATCCCTCCATTTATCATTAGACTAAATTAAAAATATTAGGGAAAAAAAAAAAAAACCTTCAAAGTAATTATTCATGAACTTTTAGGTTGTCTTTGATTCTTAGACGATTCTTAAATAATTTGAGGGAAGTGGAGAAAAATAGAGAGAAAAAATATAAGGAAATAACAAGTGAAAGAAAAAAAAAAGATTTAAACTCAAAAATCGTTTTTAAAAATTAGTTTGAACTAATTTTACTTATTTTAGCTCTTATCTAAAGATTAAATAATTTCAAAATATTCAAGTTTTTTTTTATTAATTTTAATTGTATTTTATTTTTTATTTTATATTTTATATATTAAAACAAAAATGAGAAATTTTTTTTTAATACTTTTTTCTTTCTTTAGTACGTTTCTAATAACTTAAAAACTTTAAGGTCAATTAGTGGATTTAAACATGGTAAGAGTAACTGGGTCTTGAGTTTGAATCTCGTTGGTGTTCGTTGGTGTATTGTTTATTTACTCTATGCATTAATTTAACCTTGTGTAAGCCTAAAAAAGCCTATAGTGATAACTTGAAGGATCATTTTACAACATTGAAAAGCTAATTTTCATATCATACACAAAAGTGATGGCCAAAGAAAAATTGATAGGTGGTAATAATGATCTTATTTATATTTGTTAAAAAGGTTATATTTATCTCTATTTGTGAAACCAATCTCAGTTTTGATAATAATAAAATAAAATTTAAAACTAATAATTTATCCTAAGTATGTTTAGGTAAGAAGATTTTCAAAAAAATAATAAAAAATATTCTAAATCAAATAAAAATTAAAAAGAAGGAAAAAACCTTAAAAAGAAAAAGAGTCAAGACCCATTCCCTAGGATCTCTTTTGTTAAACTATTGGTGCACTAGGTTCATAGCACATTACATTATTATTGAAGTACATTAAATCATCCAAATGTCTAAATGGATTTTATTTTCTTGAATCTAATCCTTCCTAATTAAGCTTTTTTTAAAGGGTTTATGAAGTTGAATAAAAGTTTCCAAGAATTTCAGTCCTCAAACTAGCTAGGGTCTTTTATACACTTTACAATATAATTGGTTGAAGTAGAGAGGAACTGATTAAGCCAGTTAGGCTCGACTTGGTGCACTTGCATTTTTTTTATTTTTTTATTTTTCTAGAAGTATACATTCAACCAATCAAAGTTAAACCTAAATTAGTTAAGGATAAACCTCAGCCAGTTGAGCCAATTGAACAATGGTAACCCCAATAACTAGTAGCCAATTGATTGGTCGAACCTAGACTGTGTCTAACAACTAGTTTGAGTTTCTAAATCCTATTTAAACATTTCAAATTTCTTATATTGATTAGGAAAAAGTTTTAAATCAATCTTAAATATTATTTAAGCCTTGTTAAAGTGTTTTCAGAGTGACTTGCTTTCAAACTTGTATTCATCTTAGTACTATAGGAAAACCCATATTTCTTTATTCCCTATACCCAGATCAATTTAGGTACATGCAAATCTTTCCTAGGCTTTATCTAAATCTTATACTTAGCAAAAACAAGCAATTTTAAATAATAATATGATTTAGATATCAAAAAAGAAAACTTTAACTTAATTTGAATGTTTTCAAATCAAATCCATGCAATGAAGTATTTGAATGAAGTCGTTGGAAGTCTCATAGACTCGTCTTCCGCTCGATGTCTCTTCCTTAAACCTTGGCACTCAACCGATGGTAAGAAGAGGAAGGTAGAGGCTATGACTCTTTCTTTGAAGATGGAAGACAACTCTCAAGAAACCCTCCCTAAATGGGTATTTATAAGGTTCTCCATAGGCTTAAGTGACTAGAGCCCATTAGGGGCTTAGGTCACTTAATCTAGCCTAAAAAGGCTCTTAATTGATTAATTAATAAAATAGGGCTATACAATTAATTAATTAACTCAATTTAGAAACCTTGTTCACTAACTCATATGCAATCTTGTCTAATTATCAAAATGTTTATATGCATAAAAGTGAACCAAGATCTAATCCAACTCTCATAGACAATGTCATCAAGGTATATGAGCTTGAATAGGAACCATTGGGAACCCATAAGAGAATTAATTCCATAAGAATTCACTTTTGAAGTTGATTCAACATCCCATGATAGAGAATCAACTTCACTTCAGTACCCTATGTAAATAACAATGAGACAAAGCTTGGATTTGTGACCTACTATCCATTGCATGTAGAGTGCTCCCCATGAACCGGTGTCCATAATCTAATAGGTTAATGTTATATCACCTATCAAGATTAGCCTTCCAATCCTTGAGTTACATATCTCACCTATTATATGATTAATTGACATACTCTACCTTCAAAAAGCATATGTTTAATTTCCACTAGTGGAAATGTTATGACCAAAGTCTTCTAGATCACATGTCCTTTGAATCACCTAAGGGGACACACTGTCTCAAACCCATAAGATATTATGGTGCCTCTATTAAGAATACCTGTTACCACCACCAGCCTCCATCAACAATGACCCTATCCATAAGGATATGTGACCACCTTAGGGTCTCACCCATAGGTTAAAGCCTCAATACCTTCTCAAGGTTGAGAGTCTATGCAGTATGGTAGCTTGGTGAATCATGATAATTAATTAATAGTCTTACATCATGATTCACCATAAGTTCTATCCAGTGTGCATTGCATACACTAGTGTACTCACTATGGGAAAACCATCCTGATAACCAAGACAAGTCATCCCTCTAATTAGGAGATAGTGCACTACAGTCTCACATGGATTTCCCAAATCCGTGAACCGATTGTGAACTACTTATCACTCTACAAGGAACCCATGACTTGGATCTTTTGTGCAACTCCTAATGCACTTAAGTCATATACAATGCAAGTGATGTGAGCATGTATGCTCAAATGACTAATTAATGCATATGGGAAACCAAAAAACATAGATAAATAAATTTATAAATTAATCTCAATTTGTTACTTTATGTCATGCTTTATAAGGCTCAATCCTAACAAGTACATCATTCAATTCTAGTTTTTGTGTATTTCATTATACCAAAATTGTAAACTAGAAGTTTTATTCTTATCAAATTTTTTCTTATACATCTTATGAGTTAGGCTTAATTGTATAAGGTATCAATTTAGTGAAAAATTTAAGTGTGAGGTATCACTTAGGGTTGTCCAAGTGTGGAGTGTCACTTGGGGATCTTTAAGAGTGAGACGTCTCTTAAACAATGAGGTATCACTTAAGAAAAATTATAAGTGCCCATTAGAGCTAGTTAATCCAAGAGTAAAGTATAAAGGCTTCATTTGGAAGCATAAGTATAGTGGAACCTTAAGCTTGGATTGAAGCTTGAGGATAATGGATATAGGTTGAGTTGCTTCAAACCACTATAAAATCTTAAGTTCACATTTCTTACTTCCCTTACTCTTTTTACTTTATATGCATATTACAATTGTCACTTTCTTTGTAAGTTTAAATTTATAAACAGTGATCATCACCTTATTCAACTTCCCCTTCCCTTCCTCCCACCCCCTCACTTTCCTCTCTCTTCTAGGGTGATTACCTTAGGTTGGTATAACTAGAATCATAACAATTGATATCAAAGTAAGGCCTTTTGCTTAAAACTTAATAATCTGTAAGGAATAGAAAATCAACCTAAGTTTCTACTCATGGGAGATTTCTCAGTTTCAAAATAGATGTCAGATTCCAACCAAAATTGAAAACAATAATATATATCATATTCTTTTTTAGATATGATTATAGGTATTCAAAAACAAAAATGACTTGGTTTTTAAAGTCTATTGATTTTGATTTATGGAAAGTCATTCAAAATAGATATAATATTCCAACAAAAATTGAAAATGAGGTGTCCATTCCAAAGTCAATCCATGAGTGAAATGAGTAAGAAAAGAAAAATGCATAATTAAATGCTAAAACTATGTCATCTGCTAGACTAGAGTCCTTATAAGCATGATATGATGTAATTAGATTCAGAATTAAATTCCTAAATGGATTTTTATTCATTTCTAAAGAATCAAAAACTCTTCTAAAGGAATGGATACAATGTCAATCATCATGAAAAGGATGATCAAATTGGCATAAGAAGTTTAGAAATGCTTCAAATTGTTTTTTCTATCTTATCGTATTGGTTTGAATTTTTTAATAAAGAACAATTGAAAATGTATTGAATTTTGATCATACTAAGAAAAATCATTTTAATGAAATTGACATAATTGCTATCCCAAGGTTTGGATTAATAAGAAGTCATCATTTATGAAAACCTTAGGTGAAATAAAATGATCACATGCTTGCATGTTTTAATGATGTTAAATTATGCATGTTATGTGTTGCATCGTTTAAATTTCATATGTTGGGAAATAACGATATGCTTTACATGAAAAATATTTTATTCCCTTACCATTTTTAGCAAATAATGCTTTAAATTGGAAAATGCTCTAAGATTGAGAAAATTTTCATTTGAAATATATTTTCAAATGAAAAAGAAAAGAAAGAGGAAAAATAATGTTATGATTATTATTTATTTTTTGTGACATTATTTATGATTGATTAATAAATTCTCTTATCATACTTAATTGAGACTTTTTGTTGATGACAAAAAGGAGGAAAATTAGTAATAAGTTATTATAGTACTAGGATGATAATATTTGTTTCAGCAATCTTGAATATTGAGGCTTCATACTTCAATTATTACATACATGCATGCGTCCTATTTTTTATCTTCCCAATTGCTAATTGCTCTTTGTGCTGTTAATATTTGGTTATATTATTTTTTTAGCACCCTAAATATACTCCTTAAGATTCTTAAAATTGAACATTTTCTAAAAATCAAGGAGCATATATTCAAGGGGGAAGTATTCGAGCAACTTTGATTTTGTCATCTCAAAAAGGAGGAGATTGTGAAACTAAAGTTTGGTTAATTTTGGTTTTGATGATAATAAAACAAAGTTTGACACTAATGATTTATTCTAAGTATATTTAGACAAAGATATCTAAAGAAGCAATAAAAGAAATATCAAGTCAAAGGAAAATCAAGAAGAAGGAGAAGACTTCAAAGAGAAGAGGAATAAAGACCTATTATCTAGGATCTTTTTGTAAAGTTGTTAGTGCACTAGGTTCATATTACATTACTTTTTTATTGAAGCACATAAATTCATCCAAGTATCTAAATCAATTTTATTTTCTTATAAACTTAATGATTTCATGTTCTTGATTAAAACTATGAATCTAATTCTTTCTAAACTCGTTTTAAAAAATTTATGAAGTTGAATATAAGTTGTTAGAGGTTCCAAGCCTCAAAATAGGTCTTTTATGCACTTTACAGTGCAATTGGTTGAGATAAGTAAGAACATGTTCAGTTGAGGTGCACTTGCACTTTGTTTCTTTTAGTAGCACGTGTTCAACCATTGAGGTTAAGCCTTAAATAGTTGAGTCGATTGGCCAACGATAATCGCAATGGCTAGTAGTTGGTCGATTGGTTCATCGACTTCTTAAACCTAAACCATGCTTAACAAGCATGACTAGTTTAGGTTTCCAGCTCTTATTTAAAGGCTCCAAGATTCTTGTATTAATGGAAAGAGTTTTAAAAGATTATTAAATATTATTTAAGCTTGAAGGAGTGTTTTTAAAGTGTAGTTAAAGAGTTCATCTTAGTGCACCATTCAACCTTCTTTTCCTTATATTCCATTATGCAAAAATTGTAAACTAGAAGTTTTATTCTTATTGAATATTATTTTATATACCTTGTGAGTTGGGCTCAATTGTAGGGTATCACTTGAGGGAAAAATTTAAGTGTGAGGTATCACTTGAGGGAAAAATTTAAGTGTGAGGTATCACTTAAGGTTTTCCAAGTGTGAGGTATCTCTTGGGGATCTTCAAGAGTAAAGCATTTCTTGAGGAAAATTATAAGTGCCCACTGAAGCCAATTAATCCAAGTGTAAACCTTGAAGGCTTGATTTGGAAGCTTTGGGATAGTGGAATCTAAAGCTTAGGATTGAACCTTAAAGAGAGTGGATGTATGCTATGTTGCTTGAACCACTATAAAATCTTAAGTTTGCATTTCTCTTTTCCTTTTCTTTCTTTACTTTATATGCAATTGCATTTCATTATACTTGTTATATTGTTACATACAATTGTCACTTGCTCTTTATATTTAAATTTGTTAAAAGCAACCATCACCCTATTCACCCTCTCCCGGGCAATTATCTTAGGTTGGTATAGTTAAAATCCTAACACTATTTATTGCTTCTAGGTTTTATTTCTTAGTACCTTGGTTTTATTTGGAATATGATGATCTAAATTTTATTAAATACATTAATGACTCAAATTTGAAATTTAGTACCTAATAAGTACCTTATCATTTTCCTAACTTGGATACATATTTTTCATCCATTACTTAATAACTTATTATTATTATTATTATTATTATTAGTAGTAGTAGTAGTAGTAGTAGTAGTAGTAGTAGTAGTAGTAGTAGTAGTAATGAAGATTAATAATCAAATGACTTGGTACAAGTCTATGCATGAGCACAATGTTTATGGTTATCATTAATGGGTAAGTAGAAGTGCACCTTAAACAACAGCAACTCTTTTTGTAGTTGGGATGCAGGGCTTTGCATCTTTTCACTAGCTTGACTTTTTCTTTTTAGGCCAACCATATGTAGTAAGGAGTTCCCTTTGTTATCTGTAGCTGATAATAGACTTCTTGCAAGCAATTCAGATTTTGATACTATATCAAAAATTTCAATATGATGGTAAAGGATTGCCACATGTAGTATGTTCATTCCCTCCTTATTAATATGCTCAAGTGCTTGAGGATGACAAACCAGTATTTCTTCAACAATGTCTTGAATGTTTGATATTGTTGCCAAAAATAATGGAGCTTCATCGCTCTTCTTGTACTTGTAGTTGGTTGAACTTTCTTGGTAGTTTTGCCCTTCATTGTCTTGGAAATTTTGTCCTTTCTTTTCTTGGGATATTTTTTCTTCCTTTTCTATATCCAACTCCTTAGTCTCACCTAAGCCAGCTTCTTGAGAATTAACACTAGCATGCCATGATTTATCATTCTTTACCAAAAGCTTGACGAGTCCTTGAAGTGAATAGCATCTGCTTTTAGTAATATGAGACATGTTAGATTACTTTTACATAATATATTGAAATACAAAAATGTATCACAAGTAAATAATCTAGTATTATATGATGTTTAGGTATGGAATATTATTATATTGAAGAGAGTAATTGAAGTCTAATAGTACATATTAGTCCAACCACAACTTTCAATAATACATTTGTAATTTAATCGGTTATAAAGGGTGAGGATTATTTTACAATTTTTTTTACAAGTAGTGCGTAAATGGATCTATAAAGAAGATTTTTTTTTTTTTCTTTTTGTCTTTTGTCTTTTTTTAATACTTTCTAAAGGCCTTTTAAAGTTATTAAAAATTGGGTAATTGCCAAAAATGAGAAATAGTTACATGGAAAAATAGTTTCATTTCTTTTCTACATTGCCTTTGTATTGAAATATCAATTTTTTTTGTACATATTTAATTTATTCAACATTGCCTTGGTATGATATATACCTCAGAGTTGTTCTTTAAAAGTGTGATATTTGTATGAAAATATTTATTTTTAAAATTTTCCTTATTTCACTTTGAGTAAAATAAAAATGGATTCTAGAATATGTGCATGTGAAGGATTCCCCTTTTGGTCACTCCTAATCATATAATTATTTATCTACCAAAAATTTCACATAGCATGACTGAAAGTTATATACCTAAATTATTGAATAATCTCTTATACAACTTATGTAACCTAGCATAACTTAATTTATAGAACCAAATATTTTTGAACAAAAAATTATATATATAACTTATAAAATTTTCAGTTACCATTTTCAATAATCACTTAATAAATTTGAGTTTAAATATAGATTTATGAGGGATTTTTTGTCATCCATTAGAAGTTGGCATCATATGGTTTAGAAAACATCATTACTTTGTACTTGATTATTATGATTTACATATTTAACTCTCATTCCTTGCTATAACTAAATGTTTTTTCTTCATTTCTTTATTCAATGGTCTAGATTTACCTATACACATTAATGACTAAAATTCAAAATTTAATAAAATAATAAATCGATATCCTAAATTTTTCTTCTATGAAATCTAAAAGAACAATTGAAGCCTTTTTTAGCCTAGCAATAGGCTTGGGTTGAGTATTGAGTCTTTTGAGCATTTCAGATGTTGGTCAATTAAGAATTGTTGTACACTCAAGAAAGAATTCATGTAGTTTGAGAAGCAATTTGCAAAACCTATTAATAACATTTTGGTAGTTACAAATTGTAGTGAGAAGCTACCCATGTGTGTTTTTTTAATTTTTTTTTCTTTAAGGAATTATGTATGATAAAATTTATGAAGTATTTAGTTTGAATATATTTAAGGATATAAGAGAAATAATGATATAGTATAATTTTTTAATTTAAATTTTTTTATAATTTTTTTTTTATAAATTTTAGTTTTTTGATATTTAATTATTACACAAAAAATATAAACATATTCATTAAGAAGATTATTATGATAGTTTTTATATTTTGGATGATAAGGCAATGAAATTTACAAATAAAATTTGTTAGCCCAAGGGTTCTCCTAATCGCGATTTGATGATAACAAATTATGGTTAAGTGGCTAATTGGTTTGAATTATTAAGAATTTCAGGTGTTAGTTTGGAAATTCATTAAATGACTCAATGGATGCAAGATCAAGACATTTGGAAGACCTTTAATCATAAGAAACATATGTAAGATGAATGCATGGGTGCACTTAGGATTTTTAATGAATTCCCTAAATTTTTATGGCCAATGCCAAGGGAATTTTGATTTTTGGTAAAAAAATTGACCATTTTCTAAGTATATGTCTATATGATGTTCTATATGATGCATATGATTGCATGTTGCGAGAGCACCACCCGAGTACTCCCCTATGGCTGCTTCCTTTCCCAAGTATTCAAGGATGCTAGCATTGACCTTAGTAGAGAGATGAACTTTGAGGCTCCTAGTACATATGATACATATGATGATCAGTCCATGGGGTGAATGAAATTTGAGAAGACTCCAGATGGTTTTTGGATCAGAAAAATAGAGAGAGCATAGCCACGAGGACAAGATAGACACACCTTAGAGTTAAGAAGAAGACAGGGATTAAGGAGATGAAGAGTGGAATAGACCCTCAGGGTGGACTAGACCCTCAGAGTGGCCACTAGTAGAGAGGGCCCAAGCTTGATATTCCCTCGCTTTAGACAGAGATTCCTTCATAGACTAAGGGTGTTTAGTTTGAGTTCACCTTCTCTGAGCCGATGATGACTTAGTCGACTTTTATAGATGGACCATCTACTCAACGATTATACACCGAGCCCTCCTTCTCTTAACCAACATTCACTAAGCCCACCTATACTGAGATACCATAGCCTTAGGCACCTTATACTCTTGACCATGCTCCTTGGATGGATTTATATGCTCAGATTAGCTTTCTTGGTACTTTTCATGAAGGAGCTTGCAGTGGTCAGTGACACACGATTTTATTCTATGGAGGATGGACAATATCAAACTGGGTTCACTTCTTAGTTTGAGTATCTCCAATAAAGGATTGATTGCATTAAGGATTACAAGGTGCATTAGTATGATGAGATTGTGGCCTACTTGCATTCGATGTTTCCATCTCCACCTCCTCAACCTTGATTTGTTGGACACCCCCCTTGTTCCTTTTTTATGTTGCCAAAGGGGGAGATATTTTAGGATATAGGAGGCTAGAAATAGGAGACTCATACATGCATATCATCTTTGTTGGATAATACATTGCTTATCTTTAGTTATGTTAGTTTGATTGGACATATGATGTACTGACTGATACATTTGACTTATGATATATGATATGCTTATATATTTAATGACTTGTATTGTTTATTGTTGCAATACTCTTTAACATGTCTTGATCTTTTTGTTTTCAATTCTTAAATTTTGATTGTTAATCCATGATTGGTTTAAGGGGAAGATTATTTTCCTCCTAGACAATCAAGGTTTTTCATCATAAAGAGGGGGAGATTGTTAGCCCAAGGGTTCTCCTAATCATCTTTTGATGATAGTAAACCATGGTTAAGTGGCTAATTGGTTTGAATTATAAAGAATTTCAGGTGTTAGTTTGGAAATTCATCAAAGGACTCAATGGATGCAAAATTAAGACATTTGGAAAACCTTTAATCATAAGAAATATATGTAAGATGAATGCATGAGTGCACTTGAGATTTTCATATCTTTTCATGTATTTTTAAAAACTCGATTTATGCATTAAAGTTACATTTCCATAAAAAAACCTGAGTTTTATCAAATGAACCTTAGGCAAATGATTTCAAAATTGGCATATTAATTTACCTAAAGACCTTGCCAAGTGTTAGAAGAGAAAAAAAAAAAAAAGATAGGTTTTTGGGCCAAAAAAGGTGAACAGGTTGAGGCAATGACCAACTGGCTCAATCGACTAAGGTACCAGTCGATTGATTACACTTTCCTGGTCGAGTTCTGATCGAGAGATGCAAAAAATCTTATCTCTCTTTCAGTAGCCTTTCTTTTTCGGTCGGGGAATATGTCTTCCCGATCGAGGTCCGATCAAGGCCTAACGGTCACCTACCATGCATTTAATGCTCAACGGCTAGTGAACCAGTCGACCCCTAACTTGACCAATCGAGGCTGCTTTTTGGCATTTTGGCTCCCAACGCTAGAAACCTATAAACTGAGAGCTCCACTTCATTTATGAGCAGGAGTTCCCTGCATTTATTTGTTTACCTACTTGTTCTTGCCGCAAAAGCTCGCATTCTTTCTTTGGTGCATTAAACCTTCATTTGCATATTCCTTAATGCACCCTTGTGATTCTTCTTAGCTTTTAGGTTGTATTTGATCCCTTGTTGAGTTAGGTTGAGAGATTTAAGCTTATTATTTGAGTGTTAAAAGCTTCAAGTGAGTAGAGATTTGAAGGGATTGTGTAAGAGCCCATTGGAGCTAGAATCCAAGTGTAAAGGTGATTAGAAGCTTAGTTGAAGTTTCAAGTATATTGGAACCCTTACTTGGTTAGGAGCTTGAGAAGAGTGGACGTAGGCAAGGAAGTGCTAAACCACTATAAAATCTAAGTTTGCTTTTTCTAACCTTATCTATTTATATTCGTGCTTCTTGTGTTTAAATTTATTGTGTTTGAAAAAGAATTTTTAAACCCCAATTCACTCCACCTCTTGGATGTTTTTCCCTATTAAGATTAGCCTTTATTTTCTCAAATTAATTAAGTTAAAATAATTAAAATTAATTAATTTAATCAAGTTTTATTTTAATATTTCCTTTCTTTTGCATGGGATGTTGAAATATCATAAATATCAATAGTTGGTCTTTCTCTTGGTGGACTAATATTCTATTGATATATTCGACAATATTGGCCAATTTTTGGCAAGCTAAGATTTCAACCTTTTTTTTTTTGTATCAAGGCTAGTATGATATATTGAAATTTTGATTATATTTCTAGAAATTTTAATCTATGTAAATAACTACCATGTTTTAATTTTAAAAATAAAAAATAAGAAGTATATCCAATTGATACCTTAGTGCTCATTTAGATATGCTTCTTGGTTTTTATTTTGAAGGGTAGAAAATAATAATAACTTCTATGATATATATAAAATACAATAACTCTTATATAAAAAGTACAAACTTAACTTATGTTTTTAAAAATATAAACTTAACTTATATTTTTAAAAATTACTTTTAAATTTTCTAAAATTTGAAGTAGTAATTTTTTATTTTTTATTTGATATCTCATCTTTTTAACAATTTTTAAAAATTATTCTATTTTTGAATTAAGTTTCAAAGAGTTCTTATATTTTATAGAGGTATTATGATTACATTCTATTTTAGAAAAGAGAAACAAAAAGTTTACCCAAATTACACCTTATTGTCTATTGGATACACTTACTATTTTTTATTTTTAAATGTAGAAAATAGTAATAGTTTCTATATATATAAAATATAGGATTTCTTAGAGGTTTATATTGAATATTTTATGGATTTAAAAATTGATTGAAAATTTGAGATAATAAAAAATTTTACTATCTCAAATTATAAAATTTATTAAAGTAATTTTTAAAGACATAAGATATGTTTACCTTTTGTTTTAAAGTTTATACTTTTTATTTAGATGTCTCATATTATCTATATATATATATATATATAGGAAATGGAAACAGTGGGTGGTTTCAAGGCCACTAAATAATAAATGTGGTATCCTACATTGGATAAGGGAAAATTTTTTTAGTATTATATACATATATATAGATAGATAGATAGATAGATAGATAGACTTCTTTTAACCTTGTAGACACATTTTAAAGTCGCGAGGGCTTCTTTAGGTCCATGGTGGTTAATATCTACACGATTGAAAGCGAGTCGTTACAGATGTATCAAAGTTGATCCTCGACTCCTATGTGAGGGTTTCTTTCGGCTTCATAAGAAGTGTTTCTCTAACTGACCCTACAATCTCGTGAGACACAACGAGGATATTGTATCTAGATGACGGAGGAGGGGTTGGGGTATTTATGATATCTCATATGGGATAGAGGAATATATATATGAGTTTCTCTTAATCTCATAGACATATTTTAAAGTTGTAAGAGTCCCTTTAAGCCCAAAGTAAACAATATCTACACGATTGGGATGAGACCGTTACGATAGATATAATTTTTAAAACTGACATTTGAATCAAGAAAGGAGGTTTTCTTGGTCAGACCATGGATGAGGCATTTTTACAAAAGACTGATCCTATTCTTCCTCCTCTTAGATAGATGCATTAAATTGAAACAAAATCTTATTTACTTAGGAAGTATGTCCAAATGAAGCACTAAAATTTAAATTTCTAATTATATTTTAAATTTCTTATGCAAGAGCTTTTAAGAACACTAACCTTCAAAATAAATAAGTATGGTGCTTACCAAAACTTTTCATATCTCACCTTTCATCACTTGTCTTGCTGTTATCCTTGGGGGGCCACTCTGGAAAAGAACTTCAATTGTGAGATGTTTAGGCCACTATTTGTTAGGCAAAAAAAAAAACATATGTAACAGAAAAGGAAAGAAGAACTACTTAACAATTATAAGAAGTTGAGGAAAATAATTAATGGTGAATGGATATAAAAAAGAACCAAATTTTATAAAACAAATCCATCATACCAAATCCTTATTTTATTGGACAGGAAAATTTGAGGGGAAAAAGTTTACATCCATTAGAGCCCCATTTCGTAATATGGAAGAAATTATAGACATTGAATTTTACTTGCTCAAGTTCCATTCTACACCATGCATGGGTTCTATTTTATTTATTGAGTGAATAAATATTAAATCCATTAAAATATTTTCAATTGAGTTGGATTAACTTGAAAGCTTGAATGTAAACCATACATTGTTTTATAAGATAGCTAATTAATTTGTTTCCGAACTATATTTTTCAAAAAAAAAAAAAGGTGAAAAATATATAAAACTATATTTAGCATTCCAAAATTATGTTAATTCCCATACCTAATTTCTAAAAAAAGGTTATTATCTAAATAAAAAAACAAGAGTAATTGAGTAAATGAAGAATAGATATTGATGAGGGAGTTAAATGTACTATACTGGATTTAATGAGTATCTCCATGAGTCCTTGTGTCAGTACTGTTGAGATCATGAGTTCCTCCATGAATCCTCGTCTCGTTTTTATTTTCTTCTTTTCAAATGCAATTGGATTGCATGCAAGATATTGAAGAGCAGTCATTGAATCTTGATCTCTTTCTTCAATTAAATATGAAAAGGTCTCCGCAATAAAATGGGCCAATTCTACTTCATGTTAATTTTGTAAGAGATAACACAAAAAACAAAAATGTTATATTAGTAAACTAATGTTGTCTTTGCATCCCAAAAAAATATTTGAAAAAGAAAATATACATAAATTATCTTATTTGATTAATTAAATAAAATCAAAATTATTTAAAATTTATACATTTTTATAAACTATTTAATTCTTATAAACAAAGAAAAATAAATTTGAAGATGATATTTAAGTAAAGCTTATTGATTTTAAACTTATTATTAACTTTTTTTTATTTTTTTATTTTTTGGATTTTTCTTTATTTTCTTTCCTTTCTACTTTCTCCATTTCTAAGATCCACATGGCATGCACCTAGACTAAAGTGTATATGTAAATTATCTAAAACGTGTAACTTAATATTTTTTTACAAGTAACATATATGTTTTGAACTTTAAAAAGAAGACAAGATATGACATGTCCCCTTAAAGTATAAACTCCCTTTGTACAAACCCATCACATCCCTTTAAAGCTTAACCAATTAAATATGAAGTTTAAAAATGATTTTAAGTGGGTTATGAATTTTCTTCACCAACATAGTTTTGGGTACCATTTTTAGGCCTAAAAAAGAGGTTTTGAATAATAAACTCTTTTGTTGTACATTTGATTACATTTAAGAAGTTGTTTGGAGAAAAATATTAAGACTTAAAAGTAGCAAAAGTTACAATATAGTAACTTTTGGCCAAAAAGGGCTTTGGGAAGCTAATATTTCTTTCAAAGGTTTTTTTTTAAAAATATATATGAATATTTATAACTTCATTTAAATTTGGTAACCAAACATTAAGTGTCCGAGTACATTTTTAGTATTTTTTAAGAGTAAAATATAGTAATAAATTCTATATTAAAAATAGAACCTTATATCTTTAAAAATTTTGCAACTTGAGGTAGATAAATTAAATATTTTGATACCTTAATATGTAAACCATTTTTCCTTTTTTTTTTTTTTTAATAAATCATTCATTGCTTTTCAATGTAAGTATCTACAAATTCTGGTATTTTATATGAAGTTATTATTATTTTGTAATTTTAAAAATAGAAATGAAATGAAAATAATAAATCTATTTTCAAGAAATTAAAGATATTTCTTAAGAAGTTCCTTTAAGGAGGAGTTAAGCTACTTCGAACAAGGCTTTCATTAGAACATGTACTAATCTTTTAAATTTTCAGCACTTAGGTTTATTAGAAAACACTATCTAAAGCTTTGTTTGGATTGTAAAATATAGTAGAAAAAATAAAAATAAAAATGAAAAGTTAATTTATCTTGAAAATATGAAAAATAAATAAAATAGAATAAAAAATAATTTGAAAAAAAAGAAGAAAATAATGAGTTTTCATACACTCATGTAAAAATAATTATAAAATATAAATCCTCTAAAAATAATTCAAGTTTTATGCACTCAAGGATCAAAGGTCGTAATTAAGATGGTTGAAGGTAGTATCTATATTATTAAAATGTAGCACCTGAATGGTCAAAGATACTAACTTCGATCAAAAAGTGTATAAATACTAATTATTTTTATATAACTATTTGAAATTTATATTTTATAAACTTGAATTATCATTTTATGGTTTTTTTTTCATTTGAGTGTATGAAAATACATTTTGCCAAAAAAATAAAATAGAATGAAAAGCAGGAGAGAAAGAAGAAAAAGAAATTGCGAGAATGATGATATAAGAAAAATCTATTATGTTGAACCTTTTTTCTAATATTTATTCAAAATTTTCTTTTCTGGACTTTTTCTTATTTTTATTTTTGCATATCTCAAACATATTTTCCATCATCCTCCTATTTTGTCACATCTTGCAAGAACTTGAAACATCCTCACCTAACGTACCTAGATTGGTTGGGGTTTAGCCTTCCTTAACCTACACTTGGGATAGCCCATAATTTCTATATTTAATAATAGAAATGGATATTATAGGAAAAAACTTGCAGATGAATTGAGATAAGAACTCACCAAAACACTCGGTGAAGATGGAAATATGAAGAACTGTTGTTCTATCATTCCTCTGCAAATACTGTTTACCATCTTCTGGATTTCGTTCCGTTAGTTTCATTTCCCCAGCCAGAAACTTAAACATTTCAGTTTGGCCGTAGCGGGCTGCACAAAAAATAGGCGTCTCTCCTAAGTCGTTACGCGCAATTTGCAACTCTGTATCTCTCTTCAACATCTCCTCCGCCACATTTATCATAGTATCACTGGCGGCTACTTCGTGGAGTATATTGCTGCCGGCGTTGTTTTCTGTATCGGCAAGTTCATGGTTGCAGTCTTTAGGCAACATTTCCAGTAAGTCGCGTACCAGTTTACTTCGTTTGAAGCGAGAGGCCATATGGAGGACTGTGTCATTGTAAACACTAATTCTCTGTAGCGGGCCTTCACGATGAGAACTGCAGAGTTGGGTCACCTTCTTGTCGTCTTTGCTGATCAAGTGAAAGAACAATTGAGTTTGGAGTTCCTGTTGGTCGGTAGAGTTGGTGTCGGCCATGAGAGCGTCTTTGGAGAGGGATAGGGTTCTTACAGTGTTCCACAGTCACTGCAAAATCCCTTTAATATAATTTGAGGATGCCACAGGGTTTACGAAGATATGGTTGGTGCTGGTAGCCGGAGGAGTCTCAAATCTCAATCATGCTTGGAGTCACTCCGCAATGATGAGTATTAATAATCTTTTGTAAGCAAATAGATTTTAAAATGCAAATAATTGATTGATGATATCTAAGAAATTCAATGTTTGACAGATTTGAGATAACAAAATTTGAGAGAACAAACTGAGTAATAAAAAATAATAGATACATATTATTTAAAATCTATTTTTTTTATAAATTTAAGTTGTTAAGTAATACATCCCATCTGCAAAAGTTTTAGCAGTCAATAGAAAATTATTATCTCCCTTTCATTGATGATCAGGCAAGCCAAGAATTTGTTCGGTGCATGGGGACATATTTTTAAAGTAATTGTAATATAAATAGTAAATAAGCTTAAATGGAGCACTTCTTGATAATAATAATGAAATAGATTTCCACAAGACTTAATATTTGAATAACGTTGTCATCAATGCTGTTACAACTAAGCTAAGATTTATTTATTAATTCATTTTCACTCAATTTATGTGTTTATGTTAAAAATTCACAATTCCATTGATAAGTTACTATGATAAATTTTTTAAAATTTAGAATATTTATTTTAATGAAGAGTCCATAAAAAATAATTAAAATGTTATGAAATATAGGAATTTGTTGGATTTTGGGTGCTTATAAATGGTCGTTTATATTGATATAAATCTTTCTAAACTCTCTGTAAAGGAGACATACTAATGAAATAACAATTCCATTTTTCAAGCATTTCAATTTATTTTCTTCTTATTTATTCTTCTCATTCTTTTAATTTATAATATGTTATCAACATGATGCTTTGGGTAGAAAAAGAGAAGAATTTATTTATAAGAATCTTTATAGGTAGGTAATCTTATTTTCTTCATACACTCTTATTTAAAAAGATGTTTGAAAAGTGGTATGTTATTGTATTATATTTTAATTTTTATAATTTTTTATTTACTTTATTTCATAGTTGGAAGCCACGTAAGTCTTGTTTTATATAATCAAACCAAAAATTTGTAATAATTGATATTTTAATTTTGTCATAACCAAAAATTACATAGATATTTTTTTCATAACCAAAAGTGATGGAAACAATCTCTATTGACAATTACTTTATAGCCAAAAGTTACATTTACAATTTCTAATTCTCTTATATAATTTGAAGTTGTACAAAACAAAAATGCCAAAAGTTATAAAGACAATATCTAATTTTGTTGTATAATTAGAAGTTATATTACAATATAATTGTAAATTGTTTTATGTTATTACAACATCACTCAAATATGAAGTATTCATAGCCTGATGTTGTGCAAAAAAGGCAAGTAAATTAATAAATGTTAAAATTCATAGCTAGAAGCTATATGAAAAATATTTTATTATAAATTTATATTGTACATAGCCAAGAGCAATATAATTGTTATTATTTATAACCTAAAGTTATGGAACTGAGAAAATTAATATTTTTTCCTTTATCAAAAGGATATCTCAAAGTTGTTAATATGTATTTTCTTCTAAAATTTATGTAACCCAAATTTATAAGAAAAATATTTATAACCTAAAGTTGTGAAACTATTATTTTTACATTTTATTTTAATTATGCAAAAATATATTATATTACGAAGCTATAATAACCAACATAATATTTATATATTATAGACAGATTAATGCTTTGTACATCATTGCAAGCTATACAAAATAGGCAACTATATGATAATGTTTTTTGAAATCCTATAACTAGAAGTTTTAAGGTCGTTGGTACAAATATTTGCATATAGGAGTAAAATTTTGGGTTACATGAAGGCATGATCTTTATACTTAATATTCTTGTCTTAAAGATGATATTTGGAATATTTTATATCCTAGTTGTTTATTGCACAAGAGTCTTTCTATATGATATAAAAATTGAGATTAATCATAATATTTGTTTTCCAATATTTGAGTGTGATATATAAGCCTAAAATATGCTTGTTATTCATATAGAAAGTTGAGATTTTCATAACATAAATACTTACATTTCAAAAATTCTAGATAATATCTTTTTATTTGTTTGTACACAACTTCAATTTTTAAATATTCTAAGAAGCATGTATAAGAATTCCTCTAATGATAAAAAGAAAAAAAAATAAAAAAAATAAAAAGGTTTGGGTTTATGCATTGAAAATTTGATACTGAAATTACATGCTAAAAATATTGAAAATTATATGAAAAATCAAGTCTTTGATGTTTTGTAAAATAAATGTTTGTTTGGGAACCTAAAATAATTTTAACCCTTTTTTTTTTTTTTAAGTTTTTAAGTATGTTTTAAAAATATTTTTATATATATGGTGCTTTATTTTTAATCATTTTTTATACTTGTATATTATTTTTTAAAACAGTCCTCAGAAAATAAGTGAAAATAACTCAAAACAACTAAAAGATGTCATTTGAAACACCCCACTTTATATTTATAAGAATAGAAAAAAGTTTTCTACTTTTTATTACCAAAAATGTTTTCCTATTTTTTCATTCTGAAAAACATAAAATAATTTTAAAAAATAATTAACAATTATGCCCTTTGTTTACATAACACATCATTTATTATGGTGTGATTTTCATTTTTATGGATAATATTTATCAATAATATGGAAAGAAAGTATTATATTTATAAGGAGAGATTTTAAAATTTCGTCTACTTTTAGACACATTAACATATTTGTTTTTTCTTTTTTTGAATCTTCAAGATACATATTTGAATAGAAAATATCTTAATTTAATATGAAAAGATCTCATTTTGAATATTATAATATTGAAAATATGTATTATTTTTGGTATATCTTAGAAAATATATATCATTTCATAAGATCTTGTACAAGAATATCTATGTTGACATATTTTAGAATTTTTGAATATTTGAGATTGATAGAATATACTATTTTGATTTTATGACATGAATGATTTTTTTTTTCTTTTTAAATTGTATTATGAATTTTTTAATATCATGCTTGATGAAAAATGAAGATTTTGTTCTAATTCATTTGAAATATCCTATAGCATGTTCAAGATGTTTAGAACACATTAAAAATAAATCAATTATCCTAGATTTCAAAGAACAAATTGTAGATTCAGGTTTAGATCAACACAACAAGCATGAAAGGATGAAATTAATTCACAATCTTAGAAAATGATTTTTGAGCCAAAAAAAAAAAATCCTACAAGATTATTTAAATACAGAAAGAATATAAAAAATAATTAAAACTGTCGTGCTAAGATTGATTTGCAAAAACACTTCAAGTGTTAAAAATATTTCAAAGCTAAGATTGCATTGAGTTGGTACCCTATGCCTCTGCAATGGGTAGCCTTATATATGTGATGCTACGTACTAGATTAAATATTTACTTTATTGTAGGTATGGTGAGTAGATATCAGTCAAATATAGGTCCAAAACACTAGAAAGTTTCAAGCACATACTCAAGTATCTTAGAAGAATGAAAGATTATGTACTTGTGTCCCAAAGTGTTGAGATAGTTCAAAGATGTGATGTAAGGGTTGAAAAGATACCTTCTATGGACAACCTAGCAGATCCCTTAACCATGAAATTGACAAGGGGTGTCTTTATTGGTCATAAGGATAGCATAGGTTTCATATGAGTATCTAGTATGCATAGATAGTATAATGCTTTGAGGGCTAGCGAGAGATTGTTAAGATAGCCCTTAAAAAGCATGGCATGATGTAATAGGTTTGGAATTCATTATTAATATAATGATATTCTAGGTTTACTTTTATCTATCTTTGTTTTATGCGTTATACTTTATTAGCATTCTGACCTAACATTTCTTATATTATACATGACTTAGGTGCATTAGGATTTGCACAGAAGATCCAAGTCATAGATTCCTTGCAAGTAGATGCTTTGTTCATAGTTGCTTTTGTGGGCTTAAGCAATCCATTCAAGGTTATAGTGTACAACTTCCTAATTAGAGGGATGGCTAGTGTGGACTCACATTTTTCACGTGCATGCCTACTCGATGACAAGACTTTCTTTTTATTGTGAAATTTTGATTTTTTGAAAAAATTGAAGTCATCACTTATTTTTGTTTATTTTAAAAAGGGGAAACAAGTAAGGAATAAAACCCTAAGAGTGACTCCTTGTGAAAGGAAAAACATGTTTACGAAAACCAAGTATAAGTCTAGGGGTCAAGTTACTTATTGAAGAGATTGTTAGGATTGAGCCTTAAAAAGCAAGACATGATGTAACAAAGTTAAACTTAACTATCCTCTTGCTATCCCTTTGGTATATTGACATTGATTTGAGTATTCAAGCCATGTCTCTTACATTGTACATGATTTAGGTGCATTAGGAGTTGCACAGAAGATACAAGTCATGGGTTCCTTGTAAGTAGATAAGTTGTCCATAGTTGGTTCATGGATTTGAGCAATCCAATAGAGACTATGTGCACCACCTCCTAATTGGAGGGATGACTTGTCTTGGCCTTTGGGATGGCTTTCCCATGGTGAGTGCACTAGTGTATGTGATGCACACTGGATAGGACTTAAGGTGAATCATGACACAAGGCTATTAATTTTCATGATTCACCAAGCTACTATACTGCATGGACTCTCAACCTTGAGAGGATATTGAGCCCCTGCCAAAATCAATAGGAGGCTTTGACTTTTGGGTGAAACCCTAAAGTGGTCATATATCCCTATGGATTGCGTTATTATTGACGGAGGCTGGCGGCAACAAGTATTCTCAATAAAGGTACCATGATATCTCATGGGATTGAGGCAATGTGTCCCTTTGGGTGATCCAAAGGACATATGATCATGAAATCTATGGCCACAGTAATTCCTTTAGTGGATTTTGATATATGCTCCTTGAAGTTAGAGTATGTCATTTGATCACATAATAAGTGGGATATGTAAGTGAAGGATTTGAGAGGTAATCTTGATAGGTGATAAAACTACCTTGTTAGATTATGGATACTAGTTCATGAAGAGTCTACATGTAGTGGATAGTAGTCATGGACTTAAGCACTTAGTGTCTCGATGTAGGGTATTGGAGTCTAGTTGACTCTTTGTAGTGGGATGTTAAGTCAATTTCAAAATTTGATTATGAAGGATTCAGTACTCCTATGGGTCTCAGTGGTCCTTGCTTTGAGCTCATATTCCTTGATGACATGGTTATGAGTGTTGGATGAGTTTTTAGTTTACTTTTGTGCATAAGGGCATTTTGGTAATTACATAAGGTTACACAGGGATAAGTGGGTGACATCTTTGGATTGGGCTAATTGATTAATTAGGGCTTTGTATGGTTAAGTAATCAATTAGCAATCTTTTTTAGCTAGATTTAATGACCTTAGCCCATAATAGGCTTAAGTCATTTAAGCCTAGTAGGAAGCTTATAAATACCCCTTTAGGGGTTAAGGTTTCTAAGTCTTGTCATTCTTCTCTTTAGTTTAGAGAGAGAACCCTAGTCTCTACCCTTGAGATTTCCACCATCTTAGTGCTTAGACACAAGGAAGAGTCATTGAGGGAAAGATCATGGTGTTTGCGAGATATACTGTGACTTTGAAGTTATCTACATCGATTGAAATTGATCTGAGAACATTCAGATCAAAGGTATGTGGCTTTATTCTCTAGATCTATGCTTTTTATAGTATTCTTATTGTTTTTGAATACTTGTTTATTTGCTACAATAGATTTAGAGAGCCTAGGTAAGATTTTCATGCACCTTACACGATCCAAGGCATGGGAATTGAGCAATCTAGGGTTCCCAACAATGGTGTCCCTCTAAACCCTAAAGAGGTCTTCACTAAACAAGTAAAGGGAACTAAGGCAATTGATTAATAGACCAGTAGATACCTAAGACAACAATAAGCATATGCAACAAGGTAATGGTGATGTAGATCAAGGGATAAAGAGCACTCAAAGCATTACATGTAGATGAAAGGAATCAAATAAATAAGAAAAAAGGAAGCATACATAAAAAATGTCTAAAATAGGCTAATGCGCTTATATAGAAAGAGAGCGTTAGTTCACAAGCAAAGTAAGAGATGCAATATCGAAACACGAGTTACTCAATATATACAAGATATACACTATCAAATGAAGAAGCGAAGATGACTAATCTAGGAACAAAATAAGTTAATATACACTAATCATGCATAGGGATTAGAAAAGGGTTGAAGTATGCAATCACAAAATAAATCCAAATAAAATAGTAAAAAGAGGATCATGCTGTAAGGGAGGGCTTGGTTAGCATGTTCAAGATGTCTAAAATAAAAATAAAAAGTCAAAGAGAGATAAAAACAAGTTAAAAGAGGTCAAATTAGCAAGTTAATATAAGATATACAAAAGTTGGACTGAATACAAGAAGTTATAAAAGAAATTACAAAAAAAAAAAAAAAAAGTTAGAGATGAGATAAAATCAAGCAAAAAATTCTACAACATATTCAAAGTGACTAAAATACAACCCAAAAGCCAAAAGTTCATAAACAAGTATCAATTATGCCAAATTTAACCAATAATATTAATGCTCAAGAATAGGGCACAACAAGTCATGCAAAGAAGAAATTATTTGACAAACATAGAGGCAAGATAAAATGAAACCAAAAATTCTACAACATATTTAAAGTGTATAGATAATATATGAAAATTTTCTATAAGACTCAAACATGCACAAATTATCCTCGATTTTAAAGAATTACCTACTACACCAGATTCAAGTCAACACAACAAGGGAAAATGAAATTAATTCTCAATCTTGGAAAATAATTTTTGAATTAAACCATAGCCCAAAACCTTTTTTAAGAAGTCTATAATGCAAGAAAAACATAAAAAAAATTAAAAACCCATGAGCTAAGACTGATTTGCAAAAGCATTTCAGGTATAAAAAATAGGGTAGAATTTAAACACTTGGAAAATCCAATTTATTTGACAAGCTTGGAGAAGGCTTTTTTAACCAATATATATATACTCTTTGATACATTTAAGAAGTCTAAAACATCACCAAAGCCTCAAAAATATTTTAGAATAAGTCAAAAAGTCCAAATTTAGAAAAATGTTTTAAGGATAAAAAACAAGTCAATGAGTGAGTGAATTTTTAAAATCAAAGAATGTGGGTTTTCCCATAAGCCCCAATTAATTTCAATGGTCTAATTCAAATCCCAACCCTCTAATGGTCATGAAAGGAAGCTTATAAGGGTTAGAGATTATCCCATTAAATTCAGGTTTGCAAGATTAATCCATGTTTTCAAAAATCAATAAAAGTTGGATCAAAGCCTATGGTGAGAGACTTGAACCTTGACCATGAAATAACCATCAAAAGATGCTTGAAACTCAACCAAAGAGGGTTTAAAAAAGGATTTTACAACCTATTAAAAAAAAAAAGAGAGGCTAAAATAGACTTTAAAAGGTATTTTCTAAGAAAAATCTCTTCGGCAAACCAACAAACACTTTGTGGCTCTCAAAATTGATTTTAAAATCAATTAAAGAGGCTTTCAGAAATCATTAAAACAAAGGGGGAAAATAAAATCCTCAAAAAAGAAAATCAAAAGAAAACAAGGATTTCAAATCCTAACAAAGCCTTTGAAAGGTCCAATAGGGAATACCCACCGGGGGAGGGGAGGGGTTATTAAAAATTTTCAATAAATATTTATATATTATACCTAATTCTTTTAACCTAATAGATATCAAGGCCCAAATAACTAAATAGGTTATACCTAAAATCTTTAGATATATAAAAAACTAATTTTTCTATCTTTTAAAAATATCATGTGATTAATTAGGGATAAAATAATATAATTATTAATATCCAAAATATATGCTGAGAAATGTTGGGGATAATAATAACTACCAAAATAATTACCCTAACAAACTCAATAACAACCCAACAAATCAATATAATAAATCAGAATATAAATAGAAGATATGTAATGAGACACAAGATTTTTATATGAAAAACCCTCACACTACTTGTGGAGATAAAAAATCAAGAGGTCTAAGACTGCTGGTATAAATCTACTATTTGAAATCAAATTACACAAATGTACCTGACCTCTTTACCCTAAAGACTTACTCTCTAGTAGCTACAACTTGATTCACATTCACAACACAACAACCTCTTGTTGCTCCTTAGTAAATCCTTCATCCACCCTAAAAAGACCATGGTCTTCAACCCAATAATCAAAGTTCAAATCTTTGAATGAGAGATTGAGAAGGTTATGACACATTAGGCTTTTTCTCTAGGATCGTTAGAACGATCCCCTCAATGAAACCTTCTCAACTAATGTGAATGTCTTGATCTCTAAGATCTTTGACCCTCTAGGAGTTATTATAAGGTATTTATAGGTGAACACCACAAAGAGTTTTGGTATCTTAAGTTTCCAAAATAGATTTTGAGTAAAATTCATGCAAAATCCGTTTCTAATCTCAATAGGACTATTATGACTGCTTGAGCAAACTTATGCCACTTGAGCAGTCCGCTTGAGCATGCCTAACCGCTTGAGTGGGATTAGCCACTTGAGTGGCCCTTGCTTTTTTTGAAAAATCATTTTAAAATATTTTAAGCCTAGAAATGATATTGAACATTTTTATACCTCAAAGTAGCCTAATATGCCATAAGCCAAACCTTTTTAGATGTACCTGTAGCTTCCTATTTAGACAAATAGAAACCTTTGATCTTCAATAGAGAGTAAGTCACTATCTAAAAAGACTCTATGGTCAAATATAAAAAGAAACAAAATTTCTAACACATAAGATGACTCAATGTCCTAATCGCCTCATCTCATGAGAGATCGATGAACTTGAAAATGGATAAAAATAACCAAAAGAGGTCAAAATCAAATCAAACCAAAAATCAAAACCATTGTACAACAAGATAAATCAAAGATTAAGTAATCCCACAAGAAATCAAGGAGAATCAAGAGAAGGAGAGAAAGAAGAACAACCATATATCATGAACAAATAACCAACAACCTAATGTGTGGCCTCCAATATCCACACCCAATATATAAATCAACCCAATAATCAATAGAAAGTGATAAAAGAATAGTGAGTGAGAAGAAGGAAGTGAAATCATAGTGTGCTTACCAATGATCCTCCACACAAGTAAGCGCTTGCCTTCTAACTATCCAAATCTCCCTTTAATTCGTTTTCAATCAAGCAAGAACTCTTCTTCTTTCTTTCTCTTTGAAAATTCATATAGTTTTCCCTCCTAAAATACTAAGTAATTCCTCCTCAAACCGAGCTCTCAAGGCCCATTTTTATAAGGTAAGGGATGGTAAAGATTTGGGCACTTGTCCTCATCTACTCTAAAACTCAAAACTTCTAAAACCTTCTTAAACTAAAACTAAACCCCATATGATCTTTAAAACATGGCTAAGGCTCATAAAAGCTAGTTTAAAACACCTTTAGGAACTCCTAAACACCAAAAAAAATAATAATAAGGCTCTAAAAGGATTTGAAACATACCCAAAAAACACAAAAACCCGATCAATAGGTCAAAGAAATTGATTGACCAATTGCTTCAATTAGTTTAACCATAAAAAAGGTCTTGAGTCGTGTGAAAAAGTCCTGAACAAACTTTAAACATGCCAAAACTTTAGGGAAACCTAGGATGCCACTAAAGTCACACGATGGATCCAGTAACTCCCTTCAAAAGGTCTCGAAAGGTAGTCTAAGAGTTAGTTCCAAAGTTGAGTAATAAGTAAAAAGAGGATTTTATGCATGTACTACAAGAAAGCATGAGGCAAGAGGTATCTAGTAAGATGAATAACATGTTCTATGAGGAAAAATTAAGGGTCTACAAATATGTCCCGTTTGGTAAAGATCACAAGTGTAAGGAATGTGAGTGGGAAAACGTGAGTAACGAATGTAAGCATTGGGTAGAATGAAGTGATTATACCAAAGAACAGAAAGACCAAAATTTTGTCCTAGCACATAACACAATGAGCTCAAAGGTCCATCACATATAATAAGGGAGGATATGTTATATGAGAATGCATATGCAATACAAAACTCTAGGTTGTGGATATAATGAATAACTCAAGGTTATAATGAACGCAATGAACAAGTTTAGGTTATCATGAATGCAATGAAGAGCTCCAAGCTATGAGCTTTGCATACCAATGTTGTGGGCTCTAAACACCTCAAAATCAGCCAAAATGGGAGATTATGATCCACAACTCTAGGTCAAACCACTCAAAGGCTAACAAAAAATGATGTCTTGATTCATGATGCTAAGTCTAGTCACTCAAAGGTGGCTAAAATGATAAGAATGAGATGTAGTGAACAACTTCAAGAAGTGATACTATGAACAACTCAAGGATGGGATGTAAGGAACAACTTCGAGCTATGATACTATGAACAACTCAGGGATGTGATGCAATGAACAACTTAAGGTTATGATGCAATGAGAAAATCAAGTAGGTGATATAATGAACAACTCTGGGTTATGGGCTTTGAATGCCTCAAAATCAACTAAAAAAAATGATTACAATTCAAAACTCTAGGTCAAACCACTCAAAGGTTGATCAAAACAATGAAGACTCAAGTCTATGATGAAATAAACAACTTAGAATTGTGATACAATGAACAACTCAAGGCTGTGAATGAGAGAAACGACTCTAGGCTATGGGGTGGGCCTAAAGGAGATTGCAATCCACGACTTTGAGTGAAACAACTAAAGAGTGACTAAAACAAAGTGATCAACTCACAAAAATGAGGGATGGATTAAATAATACTTATAAAAAAGAGGGATGCCATAATAAAACTAAAAAAAAATGTTGTAATAAAACTCAATGAAAGGAGGATGTGGTAATAAAAATTAAAATGATGATAAATTCAAGACAATGATTTGATGCACAACTCATGACTAAGGGCTCTAAATGTCAAAAATCTGTTGAAAGGGAGGTCACAATCCACAACTCTAGGAGAAAACTAACTCAAAGGCAACCAAAATGAGATACAAAATGAGAGGAAAAGGAAAACCCCAAATAAACTCAATGAAGAGGGGATACACTAGATAAAGACTCGAAGGTAAACCACTAAAAGGTGATTGAGATGAAGATAATATGACAATCTTAAAGAATGATAATGCCTTGGTAATCGCAAAGAAGAAGGAAAGCCCCAATGCAAGCTCACAAAGATAAAAAGTCAAGCTGAAGAAAAATGTCCATGATTGAAAAAAAAAAAACTAAAACAAATAAATAAGAATGAAGGAACATAGTCTACAACTGAAAACAACTAAAACACTAGGGGAGCAAAGGACGTTGTCTACAATCGAAAACAACTATAACAAAAACAAGAAGATGAGATGCTATGATTGTAGACCCTCCATTTTGTCCTAATAGCACATGTTTTTCTATATGTTCTCCTTCACTTCTCGATGCCTTATATCCATCCCATGGTGGTCTATTATCACTCATTTGGTTTATTATTTTTTGATTCATCTTTGGAGATTTAGTATAGAGGGGGATTTTTATGAATTCCAAATGTGAACTTAGTGGCACTTTAGTCTAGCTCACTTAGTTGCATTTTAGGTTTAGCTCACTTAGTTACATTTTAGGTTTAGCTCACTTAGTTACATTTTAGGTTTAGCTCACTTAGTTACATTTTAAGTTTAGCTCACTTAGTTAAATTTTAGGTTTAGCTCACTTAGTTTATCACTTAGTTGCATTTTAGTTTAGCTCACTTAGTTACATTTTAGGTTTAGCTCACTTAGTTTATCACTTAGTTGCATTTTTGTTTAGCTTACTTAGTTACATTCTTAGTCTAGCTTACTTAGTTGCATTTTAGGTTTTATTTACTTAGCCTAATTCATTTTGTTGCATTTTAGTAAAATTCTTAGTTGTACTTTAGTTTAATTACATTTTAGGATAGTTCATCTAGATGCATTGTAATTCATTCCATGTAGGTGTACTTTAGGATAATTCATCTAGATGCATATTTAGTTAATTCAATTTAGGTGCACTTTAGGATAGTTCATCTAGATACATTCTTAGTTTATTTCATTTAGGTGTATTTTAGGTTAATTCATCTAGGTGAATTTTAGGATAGTTCATCTAGATGCATTTTAGGAAAATTCTTAGTTGTATTTTAGGATAGTATTTCATTGTCACCTTGCATGGCATGTGCATGGGGGCTTGTTTGGGAAAACAAGGAAGGCATTGAGACATGGAGATATTTTTGGAAGAAAATAGGACTTTATTTAGATATGGATAACATTGAGATTTTTTTTTAGATTAGAGAGGAGTCTTCCTTTGGGTAGACGACATGAGGAGAATTTTTGGATAAAGAGGATTTTTCTTTGTGATACAACTACCATAGATTTTTTTTTTTTTTTTAGGAAGAAATGACTCTCTATAAGATTGTACATGACATTGGAGACTTTTCCATTAAGGAGTCTTTGATATACACAATCATAAGGAGGTTGTTAAGGAAAGAAGGGGATTTTAGAAAATAATAATAATAATAATAATAATAATAAGGTAAGGAGATTTGGAAGACAAGGTATACACAACATAAGGAGATTTCGAGAGAGGATCTATGCCATATTGAGATTGGAAAGTAGGTGTACACGGTTTGGAGAGTGGGATATTAAGGAGTCTCTTTGTGATACACACGACATGAAGAAATTTAAAGAGGAAAGGACTGTCCTTGAATAAGACTCACAACATAGGAGATTTTGGGATTAGGAAAAATGGAGTTTTGGATATTGATAGGAGATAAAAAATATATTCACACCACATAAAGGGGCTTTTTGGATGGATGCCACATTAAGATTGAGATTGACATTTGGAGAGAGAAGGACTCTCTTTGGGAAAGAATTTTTTATAGGTGAAGCACACATGATTGCAATATCTCTTTAGGGAGCGACATTAGAGATTTAGGGAGAGGAGGAGTCTATAAAACACACATAAGAGGGCTTCTCTTAGAGACTCACACATTAGAGAGCATTGAGACTTAGGATAGAGAGGAAGTGTGTACCACAATATTGAAAAGGAATTGGAAAATGCCATGGAGGACACTCACAACTACTGAGAGTTAGAGGACTTGCAGCCATTGAAAGTTAAAGTATTTGTGACCATTGAGGGATAGAGATCACACCATTGAAGAATAGAAGACTCACGATTATCAAAAGTCAAAGAATAGGACTGCTACTATTTGAGATGGGAGAAAATGTGGTATCTTGAGAAGAAAAGGCAACATCTTGAGACAAAAAGTGACATCTTAAAGAAAAGGTAAAGTCTTGGGGAGAAAATGTTGACATCTTGAGAAGAAAAAGTGGCCTCTTGAGAAGAAAATATGGTATCTTAAAAGGTGTGAAGTCTTGAAGGGTTGGAGAATATGGAATAGTGAAGAAACAAGAAGAAGAAACAAACTTTATTTTTTTGGAGGAGAGACATGTTCTTTTTTAATTTTTTGCATATTCTATTAATGATCATATCTTCATCCTTTTTTTTCTCCTTGCATCTTGCTTGAATATAGGAATTATCTTTGGTTGGTGTGGATGAATAGGTGATTGGAGCCAAAATATGTACTCCAATAATAGCACATATATGATATGATTTATACAATATAAAAAACTCAAATCATCCAACTTAACTCAAATTGATTCTAAGACCCTAATTATGGATCTAACTTCTATTTTGAGTCTAATTTCAAGTTTAAGAGATGAAAAAAATGATAAGTGTAAAAGTCATTATCAACCAAGAAAGTAGAAAGGCTTAAACAAGCATAATTAAGAGACTTGAGACTTGTGAACCATGAAGAGTCCAAGCAAGGGTGTGATGAGCAACTCATAGGTATGAAATACTAGCAATGGATGTTATGGAGTGAGATGGAGAGAAACAACCATATGAAGGAGGTTTGAAGCAAATGCAATCAAGTGCACATGGAAATTTGGAACTCAAAATCTAATAACAATACTTACTTTGAATTTGAGCTAAAATCTAGAGCATTTCCCAAAGTCTTTGGGCAAGCTATATATCATTTCGATGCTCAAGAAATTAGGAGTCCAACTCTTTAAATTGTGTATAAATTGGAGCTAAAACGAAGAAGTTATGACCATTTGAAGACAACTACATGGAGTTGAAGGACCATTTCAAAATGATATCTAAATTAAACTTATGATTTTGAAATAACCCAAAATTTGAAATTACAAATTGACACTTTGATGTTGCACCTCCTCCACCTTGGGAATTACATCTTAGACACTTTATCCACCCTATGTGGAACCCACAAAACTAGAAATCATGATTTTATTTTTTAAAAATCATTTTTAGGTAATTATTTGTAACATAAGTGGCCAATGGGAACTACCATGTGTTAGGTTTTTTTGTGAAAACTATAAAACACCAATTTTTAGGTTTTCTGGGTAATTCTTGATTTTTTAAGGGGATTAGAGATGACTTGACGATTCTTAGGAAAGATAAGACCTTGAAGGTTTTTCTTAGTTTGTTTTCTTCTTCTTTTGTTATTGAATAAATTATTGTTTTTAATTTCTTTGAAATCAAGAATAATTCTTTCTTATTCTTTTATGGCTTATGTATGTGAGGACATGCCTATAAGAGGCTAAAAAGCCATCTTAAGGTGAAACATGAAAACCTAGGGTTAAGGCTTGCAAGGAAACAATGGGAAATTGAATTTAATAATGGAATGAATGATTGGTCAAAGGCATAATTAATGAGAATGGAGATGCCCTCCAAGATTGGTTTGAATTAGGGGAAGTACAATTGTCCATTCCATGATACTAGGGATTCTTGGTAATTCTTAACCTTTAGTTATCTAAGGTTTAACCATTGTTATCTTCCCAAAGGAAAATCCATACGAATTGGTAAAGCCCTACAAATCCTAGACCTAAACCAGGATCTCAATTTCATTCATCTATTAGATAATTCAAAATAAAATTTAATGTTACACTAAGGATATGGATGCAACTCTAAGTTATATAGGTTGATCTCATTTAGCCTTTTTTTTAAATATCACTAGATTTATACAAATAAATACCCTTGTTTCGCCTAAAGCCCTAAGCCTGAAGTTGGATTGTGGAAACCCCATTCTTAAACATTTGAATCAAAAATGAATATAATCATGCATTTTAATTTAGATTTATTTAGCAAACTCATTTTTATTCAAATAGATTTTCAAATGTTTTTAATTTAAAGAATTTAATTAAAGTAATCCTTTAGACCTAGTTTGAAAAATCCCATTGGCCAATCTCTGATAATGATAATGATTCGTGCCCAGCTGGTGTACGCCTTGTTGATTGGTGTTCAATCAACTAGTGTACTTTGATTTCAGTCCTTAGATGGGAGTAATCAACAAAATTTATAAACCTATTTCACCATATACTATGGTAGCATTAGCTAGCATAGCATAGTGGCTCTAGGATCGTCCACAGGGATAGGTTTTCAAATTACAACTGATATTAGTTCAAAAACTGAATTGGTGCTTTTTTTTTTTCAAGGTTAGCTTTAAAAGAAAACATAAGTATGTGTGAAAAGATTGGTTTTAAGTGAAACCAAAAATAAAGTAACTGAAATTACTTACAAAGAAAAGTGCTTCTTGGAGTTTTAGATCACTAGGCTCAGGTTCCTTATACAAAAAGGGAAATTGCGGTCACTTGGATCTTTTCCTTGCATTGGGGATTTAACATATAGTTATATCCCGAATCGGTGTGGTACAAATGCTTCCCCTTAAGAGTTTCAAACACTAAATCCCTGTCACTGAATCATCTTGCAATGCTTTATACCTCTCACCTGGTATTGGCCATTCAAGGTGATCCTTAACCTTGGATTACCCGTCAAAAGCTCGCAAGAGATAACTAATGGATGTCTCCTAGGAGTCCAAAAGCTTACCAAGTGTTGGCTATTTTAGATAATCCTACCTTTAAACCACCTCCTAGAGGCTCACAAGAGATAAAATAGCAGATCTCAATGGACGGAGTCCACTTGCCTTACCAAGTGTTGGCCCAGGTGATTTTAAGGGATTTTAAGTTAACTAAAAAGATAAAACCCATTAATGGGTCACACTTTCTCTTTATTAAAAACTGAAACAACGAAACTTCCATTTTTGTATTCGGAACCTTACCTAGCTTCCTTCACTCTGACAAACAAAAAAGCCTAGCCACTCATCCTTTGGGAAAACATCCTCAGAGTTTGATTTGCTAGAAATAAAAATAAAAGAGAAAAAAAAAAGAGAAGGTAAGGCAGAGCAGAGCTCTGTCTATTACTTTCTGAAAAAAAAACTATACAAAGTTCCATCTCCGAGAAAAACTCCCCGAGAGATCTCTCAAAAGAAAATTACAATAGATATTATATAAAGAGGCTATTCACCCCTGCTGCTAACTTCCCAACCAAGAAAACTTGTCGTTGGTGGGTTACAAGGAGAAAATAAGGATTTACACACAAATATCTGAAGATAAATATCAAATGGAGTCGGTGCGCAAATATCTCAGATTACAGGTTGATTTCACAAGTTCAAACGCAACTTGCAAAAATTTTGCAAGTTGAAATTGTCTATTTCCCAAGTTGAAATTGTGGTTTCGCAAGTTGCGAAAATTTCATAAGTTGGATTCCATAACTTGCGAAATTGCTGGATGGTTGATTTCTTCTATGATTTTCTTCCTTGCATCCTCATTTGGCTTTGGCAAAGGGTTATGAAGCTCCAAAGCTTAGTTTCTTCATGAATTTGAGCTTCAACTTGCTTTTCCATGAACTATACAAAGATCTCCCTCATTCTTGAATTGCTTTAGTGATAAAAAAAAGCTATGAAAAACACCAAAACTTAACATAATTTGATTAGAAATGATTGCAAAGGTCTTTAACATGCCAATTGAGTTAAAAGGTAATAACTACTACTCAAAAGTGTTTAAAAGAGTTAATTACAAGATATAAAATAGCACTTTTTGAGTATTAATCACCTCCCCAACTGACATATTGCTAGTCCCTTAGCAATGAAGGAGAGAAAAATAAAAATAAACAGTACTATAATTTACAACATCATGCTGATCACTCCAAAAAATTTCAAGTGGCATGATGATCATACTCTCATATGGAACATTAAAGATATAAAACTCAAACTTCAACAAGAGTTATCAAATAACTTGCCTAATCACAATTCATAAAGGGAAGACATTATGCAAATTTAAGCTTTAAAAGAATCTCCACTCCCAAAGGGTTAATCCTTACTCTTCCACAAAAATCTAAGTGTTACTTATTAGTTTCCGAATATAGTATGTTGAACTAATCTCTCCCCCCAACCTAGCTCTTTTTCAAATCTTAGCAAACTGACAACCTCCAATAGGCTAAGAACGCACCTCATTTATTTCACACTTTTTTTTTCTTGTAGGAGTACAAAGCTTAAAGGTATTCTTTTCTAAAAGAGCACCTTGAGTGGTGCTCAATGTTTGCAATGTATGACACAGGCCTCTAAACTCTGAAGTGGATATGGTGATAGAGGACTCAGATGGAGGAGGTGTTGATGTAGCTGGTACAATTGGTGGAGATTCAGGAGTGGTAGGAGAAGCAGAAGATGTAGCCTCAGGCGTGAGCACTGTAGAATGTGCTGCAGGGGTAGGTGGTATGATCTTTGTAGGTATCTCAACCTGCTATGCCTACTGTGCTTGTGGTGGCTGCTCCTCTTGTGGTGGCTCTGGAGGTGTTGGCATATCTGGGGCTCCTAGAGAGGCAACATAGGCCGTTAAATGATTCCATTTGTCGATAGTGAATAGCTCTCGGCAAATGCGGCGATGCTCAAGCTGAGGCTGATAAGAATAGCCCAAATGCTCTAATATCTGATAAAGCAGCCTGGGAAAAAGTAATGGAATGGTATCTGCTCTCTAGAGCTTCTTCTTGTGGACCTTCTCTTTAAAGTGGAGAAGAGAAGTCATAATCAAATGATGAGGGCCAAAGTAGAAACCCTCTGATATCCGGAGTAAAGCCTCCAATATAACTTCTCTCCTCTCCACCATATGTTAAAGTGGAAATATGTGGGAGTGCAATACCATATCTACAAGGAGCATCCTAGGTGGAAGCTTCTTCCTAAGAAGAAATGAGTGTGTAAAGGTTCCCCTGGACAATATACGGACCATGTCCTTCTGAGAAAAATGGGACCACTCTCTGAAATATGCTAGACTCACAGGCTCATATGGAATATGCAAGGCCTCTGCAATTTGTCTAGCTCCAAGGATACCATGGCGTCCATCATTAGTGAAGTGGATGACCTTAGGATTCCGGATGCGATGAGTAGTCATAAACTGATAGAAGTCTAGTGCTACTCTGGGATAGAAGAAGTCCCTAGGAGTCATCAAGTGCTCCAAATGGTATCTCTGCAGTAGGCGGAATGAATCTCTAAGCTCTGGCTGCTGTCTGAAAGTCTCCATTTCAAAACATAGCTCGGAGTGAAATGGCCTAGCTCTGCAATCCAAATTTCCCTCAATAGGTGGTTGTGTAACCATAGGTCACCTGATAATTGCTTCTGGACTCATCCTAGAAGGAATCTGAGACTCTGTAGTAGACGGCTAAGGCTGTGGAGGTGTAGATGACTCTCTTGGGCCTGAAACTTTGGCTTTCTTTGCAAGAGGGCGACGAACTAATCTCTTGGGGTGCGAAGTGCTTGCCCCAGGTGTAGTGGGTGGTCTCCTTGTCTCATACCTACGCTAAGGAGGGTTAAATGGCACTCCACCCTCAGAAGGTGGAATGGCAGGGGCCTATGGGGCCTCAAATGTGGAATCCCGCATAGGTGAAGCTCTTGGCCTTGGATTACAAGTTGATGGAGACGCGACATGGGCTCCTCTTGTCTTGGCCATGGCTGAAATGGAGAGGAATTGCTTGGCTTGTATTCCATAGGGTGCGTATTAGGTGCACGGAGATGCTTCCTCTTCTGACGCACGACCTCAGGGTTTCCAATGGAGGAGATGCTCTGGAATTTGGGGCTTCAGAACTTGATAGGGTTTTTTCATAACTTGGAATGGCTGTGCGAAATGAAAATGGAAGAAATTAGGGGTTTAAATATGGATTTAAACGATGGTTAGCATTTTCGCAAGTTCCCTAGAATTCGCAAGTTGATTCGCAAGTTGCCCTATTTCGCAACTTGATTCGCAAATTGATTCGTAGGTTCCGAAAATGGAAAGTGAACTTGCGAAATGGCACATGTGTGCTTGGAGGAGCTATCGTAGGCTGCGAAAATTTTCACAAGTTGAATAGTGGACTTGCGAATTTGAGCTTTGAGGATTTTGTAAGTTGGCCCCCATTTTCGCAAGTTGAAATTTCACAACTTGCGAAATTTTTGAAAGTTGAAATATTGCTATATTTTTTAGGCTTTTTCTCCTTCTTTGGTTCTTTAAGGCTTTCCTCCAATTCCTTTGAAGTTCCTCCTAATTTTGATCATCCAAAAAGTCTAAGTTAGATCAAAATAAAATAAATTAAAGCTAGAAATAAAATTAAAACAAATAATAAAGCTTTTAAATCAACAAAATTGAAACAAAAAACATGGACTTTGGTTAGTCTCCAGAAAGACTAAGTCCATCTACCCCTTTTTGGTTAAGATTGTTGTGGCTCAAGGAGACTGACTCCTTCTTGTCTTGATTGAAAGGCTCCATGAGTGGCTTGAGACGGTGGCCATTGACTTTGAAAGTGTTTGTGCTGTTGGAATTGAGTAGTTCCACTACTCCATTGAAATGCACTTGGTGAATAATGAAAGGGCCTATCCACCTTGATTTTAGCTTTCCTGGAAAGATGTGGAGCCTAGAGTCATAGAGTAAGACTCTTTGTCCCTTTTGAAATTCTTTCTTGGAGGTTAACTGATCATGCCACCTCTTCATCCTTTGTTTTGCAATTTTGGAATTGATGTAGGCATCATTTCTCAATTCCTCAATCTCATTAAGGTCTAAGCACCTCTTCATCTTGGTTCTTTCAAGTCCATGTTTACCTTCTTAATTGCCCATGTGTGGACCCTCACCCGATCCACTTGGATGGCACAATTCGCTATCTTTTTTTTTTTTTAAAAAAAAGTAGTGTGGAATGGAATGGAAAAGTGGTTTTCGAGTTTTGAAAAATCTATCCCCGATGAGGAACGGTTTTGTTTGGAGTCGCCACTTACTTCTTATTTTTATTTTTTAAAGGGGAAAAATTAAGTAAGAACAAAAACCCCTGATGACTCTAGAATGGAAAAAGCGGTTTACAAAACTTGAGTCTGGGTCCGGGGATCGGGAAGGTACCTCATGTGAGGTAGCATCCCTCTAGGCTCGTAACTCGGTCTCTAATATTGAATTGGGCATGTGGGACTATATGGGTCAAGGATCAAATAGAGTCTTAGGCTAATCATAGACAAAATGAATCACACAAACCTACTCGATATCTAGCATGCATAGGTACTCAATAAATCAATAAATGGCGTACCTGAGGTCCCTAGCCATGTACTGCAAAAAAGATCAGTCAATAAGAATAAATACTCAACAAGCATGCATGGCAATCACATGTCAAAACATCAATCACTAGATACCAAGGCCCACAAATGAGCTCAAACCATGGGTCAAAGTGCATACCTTGGGTCCCTAGCCAAGTGCTGCAATGAGGGGTTAGTCAACACATGGCAAGCATTTTTTTAAACAAACATCAAAATGTGCCCAAGCCAAACAATCACAATGAACCCCCCGACCTTCCTAGCCAATAATATCCTTAACTCATAGGTGGGCTCACATTAATTCAAACCAAATCTGGATTCAGACCCTAAAGGTGTCCTACAAGTGCCTTGGAGCCTAAGTGCCCAAACCATAACAAAAATGGGGGTCAAAACACGCTGAAACTAGAACTACCTAGCAGAACCGGTTGAATCGGTTCCGAACTGGCTCAACTAATTGAGAAAAAATCTGAAACTTTGCTAGAATATTTCTCAGAGAATAAGGAATCTAACAAAATAAACGAAACTCAATTCCGAGCCCGGATGAGGGAGAACCGGCTAAAACAATGAAAAGCATTTATAAAACAGGGCTGCCACCAAGCCACCTGTTGAACCGGTTCCCAACTAGTCCATCTGATTGAGAAAAAATTTGAAACTTTGTCAGAATATTCCTTAAAGAATAAGGAATCCAACAAAACAAATGGCACTCAATTCCGAGCCTGGATGAAGGAGAACCGGCCGAAACAATGCGATGTGTTCCATAAAAGGCCAAACCCAAGGCACCTAAAATGCATTATTTTCTTTAAAATTCGCCACTTAAGCCAATGCTTTAGTAGATGCAGTTTTTCCATAAGCCTTTAGCATGCATGCCTAAAAGGGCAAGGCCACAAATGAAAGGGCCTACTTCCCAAATAAATTAATCGTATTTCCTACAATCAGAGGAAATGAACGCCATGTCCCTTCCCTTGCCAAATCTAGGACTAACGAGGCCCCAATGGCTGAATGATGAGCACAGTGGCTCAGCTAATATGCCATAACCTCTAATCCTAATTGAAAAACCGAAATGGTCTACCCCAAATTCCAAACAAAATAGTCCAAAGAGACTTTTTCTCAAATCAAAACTAAAGGGAATGGTTCCCTAAACTAAAGGTGCAAGCCCCTTTTTGGTATTTTGGAACCTAGCATGAAAGCCTAATGGTAACCCAAAAAAAAGAAAAATTGACTGCACTTCCAAACCTGAAGCCAATAACGCAGCAAGGACCTTACTTGAATGCCACAAGCAGAATGCAAATTCCACCCTCACTATACAACCAAACAATGGAGTCCTTACCCTAAACATACATGCAACCAAGATCCCAAAGAATGCCATTTAATGAGCACAAAAGCTTTGCCTTCATAAGCAATCAAGTATGACCAAAGCTTTTAACAGTTTCCTTATAAGCCATTAGGACTATTAATTCTCTTTCCACATTCAAGCTTAAAACAAATGAATGCATCAAATAGCCAACCAATGCCCCATTTTTATTTGCAAACTATTAAGGTCAAGGCCTCAGGGGCCAATATAAAAAGAACTAAACTTGGACAGCCTTTGAAACCCAATCAATGATCAATTAGCCAAGAAAACCACACACAAGTAACAGCAGAAGAAAATAATAACAGAAAAAAAGAAATAAAAAAAATAAAGGAAAAAATAGAGGATCTCTAGTAGCAACCAAATCACACAAGAGATCAGTTTAATTCTAAAACCCAGAACCTTACCCACAAATGGGCACTAAAACCCCAAAGGTCCTCTAGATGCAATGACAAGGGGAACCACGAATGCCTTATGAAGGAAGCAAAACAAACCTAAATTGAGGGCTAAGGAACCCTCATTCCAAACCTGAATCTGAGCACCAGAGACCTTTGCTTACTCAAAGAAAATCAAAATTGGTTGCTAAATAGAGAAATACTTGCTTTGTTCACAAAACAAATCACACCATACATGGGAGCTTAGGCATGCAATAACGAAAATGCAAGGATCCCAGCCTTATCTTTCATATACCTCCAATGACCATTTCAAATGCTAAAAAAATAATAGACTCACTCTCAGTTGAATCAGACATGCATAGTCTCAAACAACTTACAAACTTGACCCAAAGACTAATCAGCAAAGGCCCTCATTTTCTTGTCTAAACAGATTATTGCAACAAACCTCAGAAAGAATGAGAATATAAAATAGCAAAAAGCAGGATCAAAGAGTTACCTATGCATGCCTTGAAGATGCCGAGATAGAAATGAAGTCACTGGGTAGCAAACGTCCAAGTTCCACTTCCATAAATCAAGGCCTTCCCCTTCAACAGCACGAACAAGAAACTACTCCCTCTACAACCAGAAAATCTCTCAAAACCTCCGTCTCCTTCACTCTTTCCTCTGTTTTTTTTTCTGTTTTTTTCCCTCTCTTCTTTCTTTTCCTTTCTCTCCCAACTCACAGAACTTTCTCAGGTCCAGAACTCTTCCCCCACTCTCTCTCTCTTTTTTAAGCTCTCACCCTCTTCTCCTTTGGCTTTCACCGTTTTGACAAAGTTTCCTCCTAGAATCCAGAGAGAAGTCTCACCTCTTCTTCCCCTCTTTTAGCTTTTATATCAAACCCCTTTGTTCCTCTAGCTTCCATTCATTTTCCCATGCATTCAGCTCTGGAAAACAGCCCTTCAACCTCAAAACCACACTCCCCAATAACTCTCCTCACCAATTCTCCATGCAAGCTGACTCCTTTAAGTTTTTAGCTTGCTTCACCACCAAGGATCCATATGGATTCATGGTGGGCTACAAGGAACCCAAACCAAGGCCCAAAATGGACCCACAATATAGCCCAATACCGATCTGGAGTTAATGGGCCCAATCCATGTAGGAATTGGGCTTCAAAATCATCAAAACCAGTGCTCCATACAAGCTAGCTCGATGAACCAGCTGAACCGGATGCCAACTGGTCGAACCAATTGAGAAAACTTATGAAATTTTGACAGAAGGTTCCCTGAAGAATAAGGAGTCCATGAAAAAAAATGTTGTATGATTCCGAGGTTGGATGAGGGAGATATGGCCAAAACAAGCCTGAGTGCTCCGAATTCGGACTTGCTCCTATGCATTCTACCTAAACTGAAACTTTGGGGACCTGTCGAGCCGGTTGATAAAAATTATGAAATTTTGACATAATTTTCCCTGAAGAATAAGGATTCCATGAAAAAAAATGGTGCACAATTCTGAGGTCGAATGAAGGAGATATGGCCAAAACAAGCCCGAGTGCTCCAAATTTGGACTTGCTCCCATGCATTCTGCCTAAATTGAAACTTTGGGGACCGGTCGAGCCGGTTGATAAAAATTATGAAAATTTGACACAATTTTTCTTGAAGAATAAGGAGTCCATGAAAAAAAATGGTGCACAATTCCGAGATTGGATGAGGGAGATATGGCCAAAACAAGCCTAAGTGCTCCGAATTCGGACTTGCTCCAATGCGTTCTGCCTAAACTGAAACTTTGGGGACCGGTCGAGCCGGTTGAGAAAAATTATCAAATTTTGAAATAATTTTCCCTGAAGAATAAGGAGTCCATGAAAAAAACGGTGCACAATTCTGAGTTCGGATGAGGGAGATATGGTCAAAACAGGCCCAAGTGCTTCGAGCTCAAACACACTCCAATAAACTCCAACTGAGCTAAAACTTCGGGATGACCCCACTTCCTTCCTATGGCATGATGCCAACAACTAGGAAAATGGCCACGATGGCACTCCAAAATGAACCATACTCACACCACAATGAACCACATACAAACCTAAACAAGACTCAAAAGAACCAACTAAGCCCAAAAGGAGGCCCTAGTGGTGCCATATGAAAACATGGGTGCATGTGACATTCATAGGATAAATGCAAGTGTCAAGGGAAAAAATTGAGGGTCTACACCACCAAGCCTTGTATTCAACTTCCATAGGGAGATGGCATGCTGTGCCATAGACTAAGCGATAAGAAGACATGCCAAGAATAGTCTTGTAAGTTGTTCTGTATACCCATAGTGAATCATGGAGCTTAACAAACCAATCTCTTCTGCTCATGTTCACCACCTTCATCAATATATTCTTGATTTCCCTGTTTGCTAACTCAACTTGCCCAAAAGTCTAAGGGTGGTAAGGTGTAGCTACCTTGTGCTTCACCCCATACTTGGCTAAGAGAGTTTCAAAAGGCTTGTTGCAAAAATGAGTACCTCCATCACTGATTATGGCCTTGGGCACCCCAAATCTCGAGAAGATGTTCTCTTTGAGAAACTTGAGAACAACTCTGTGGTCATTGTGTTTACACGGGATTGCCTCAACCCATTTAGAAACATAGTCTACCCCCACCAAAATGTAAGAGTTAACAAAAGACATAGGAAAAGGTCTCATGAAGTCAATGCCCCAAACATCGAAAAGATCAACTATTAAAATGGGGTTCATAGGCATTTGGTTCCTACATGTTAACTTCCCAAGCCTTTGGCATCTATCACAGCTCCTGCACATGGTGTGAGCATTTTTAAAAAGTGATGGCCAACTGAAACCTGATTGCAACACTTTCATGGCTGTTTTCTGAGAGGCAAAGTGGCCTCCACATGCGCTTTCATGTCAATGACTGAGGATCCTCTATTGCTCTTGTTCAGGGACACACTTCCTTATTATTTGATCTGCACAATACTTGAAAAGAAAAGGTTCTTCCTAATAGTGGGCATGAATTTTTGCAAAAAAGTGTTTCCTATCTTGTGCTTTCCACTCACTTGGAACTTCACCAGTAACTAGATAGTTAGCAATATGAGCATACCAAGGAGCATCTTCAAACAACATAAGTGATTTCTCTAGAAAATCATCATTAATAGGTAAACCATGGGAATTATGCACTATAGCCAGCCTTGAAAGGTGGTCAGCTACCACATTTTCCACTCCTTTCTTGTCTTTGATTTGGAGATTGAACTCTTGTAGTAAGAGAATCCATCTAATCAACCTTGATTTTGCATCTTTCTTTGTCAATAAGTACTTCAAAGTTGAGTGGTTAGTGAAAACCACAATGAAAGACCCTACCAGATAAGCACGAAATTTGTCTAAAGTAAAAACTACAGCCAACAATTCTTTTTCTGTGGTTGTGTAGTTTTTTGCGCTTCGTTCAAGGTTTTTCTTGCATAGTAGATCACATAGGGCTTTCCATCTTCTCTTTGACCAAGAACAACTCCTATAGCAAAGTCACTGGCATCACACATCACTTCAAAAGGTAGTTTCCAGTTAGGAGCCCTCACTATTGGAGCGGTTGTCAAGAACTGCTTCAGTTGCTCAAAACTCTTTTGACATCTCTCATCCCATACAAATTTAGCATCCTTCACTAATAATTCACAAAAAGGCTTTGAAATTTTAGAGAAATCTTTAACAAACCTCCGGTAGAACCCAACATAGCCAAGGAATTGCCTTACTCCTTTTACAGTTGTTGGGGATGGCAATTTGACAATAAGTTCCACCTTTACTTTATCAACTTCAATGCCTTTCTTGGAGATGATGTGGCCAAGGACAATTCCTTGATGTACCATAAAATGGCATTTCTCCCAGTTAAGCACTAAGTCCTTTTCAATGCATCAGTTCAGAACAACTTCCAAGTTGACTAAGCATTCCTCGAATGCGCTTCCATATATGGTGATATTATCCATAAAAACTTCCATAATACTGTCCACCATATCATTGAAAATGCTTAACATACATCGTTGGAATGCTGCAGGTGCATTGCATAAACCAAAAGGCATTCTTCTGTAGGCATATGTTCCAAATGGACATGTGAAAGTGGTTTTCTCCTGGTCTTCAACATCAATTTCTATTTGAAAATACCCAGAGTAGCGGTCCAAGAAACAATAGAAAGGATGGTCTGAGACTCTCTCCAACACTTGATCAATAAATGGCAATGGAAAATAATCCTTCCTTATCACAACATTCAATTTTCTATAATCAATACACACCCTCCAACCTGAAGTGAGGCGTGTAGCAACTTCTTCTCCCTTATCATTTTGCACCACTGTGATCCTTGATTTCTTTGGCACTACTTGAGTAGGACTCACCCATGGGCTATCTAATATGTTGTAGATAATATCGGCTTGAAGTAGCTTAAGAACCTCAGCTCGCACCACCTCTTGCATATGAGGATTCAATCTTCTTCGAGGTTGACGAACTGGCTTAGCTTCTTCTTCCATGTATATATGATGTGTACAGACTAAAGGGCTGATACCTTTCAAGTTGGATATTTGCTATCCTATTGCTTTCTTACATCTCTTGAGAACTTCAAGTAAATACTCCTCTTGAGGAGTGTGGTAAGAGATGAAGATATAACAACAGGGCACTTCTTATTCTCTTCTAGGTATGCATACTTCAATTCCGTGGGTAGTGGCTTCAGAATAAGCTTTGGGGTCTCCTCTTTAACAGCTTCTTGTGTCTCCTCCTCATTGAACAAAGGTAGAATTTCTTCTATCCTCCTCCAAGGTGGTAGAGTAGCAAGCAAATCTGAGGGTTCAGGTAACCCTTCATCAAGATCCCCAAGACTTTCATTCAACTCCTCTTGTATTTTCTTATTACAATTCTCCTTCACTAAAGTGTCAATGATGCACACCTCTTTTGGACTTTCTTCTTCTTCCGGATTGGTTGGCTTCTTACACATATAGAAGATATTGAGCTCCAATGTCATGTTGCCAAATGTGAGTTGCATGAGTGCATTCCTACAATTGATGATTGCATTTGATGTAGCTAGGAATGGTCTTCCAAGTATGATAGGAACATTATTAGTTCCTTTGACACTTGGGTTCGTATCAAGAACAACAAAATCCACTGGATAGTAGAAATTGTCAACTTGAACTAAGACATCTTCAATCATCCCTCTTAGAATCTTCACTGATCTATCTGCTAGAGATAGAATGATTGATTTTGGCTTCAATTCACCAAGTCCCAATTACTTGTAGACATCGTATGGTAGCAAATTCACACTTGCCCCCAAGTCCAACAAAGCTTACTCCAATAACTTCCCTCCAATCATCATTAAGATGGTAGGGCAGCCCGGATCTTTGTACTTCACTAGAGACTTGCACAGTATGATGGCACTTACTTGCTCAGTCAAGAAGGCTTTCTTATTCACATTCAACCCTCTTTTGATAGGCACAAGTCCTTAAGGAATTTTGCATAAGTTGGCACTTGTTTGATCATGTCTAGCAATGGGATGTTGACCTTCACTTGCCTCAACACTTCAAGAATTTCTGATGCATTGTTAGGAGAGATAAGACCTTGACAGTTTTTCTTAGTTTGTTTTCTTCTTTGTTTGTTATTGAATAAATTATTGTTTTTAATTTCTTTGAAATCAAGAATAATTCTTTCTTATTCTTTTATGGCTTATGTATGTGAGGACATGCCTATAAGAGGCTAAAAAGCCATCTTAAGGTGAAACATGAAAACCTAGGGTTAAGGCTTGCAAGGAAACAATGGGAAATTGAATTTAATAATGGAATGAATGATTGGTCAAAGGCATAATTAATGAGAATGGAGATGCCCTCCAAGATTGGTTTGAATTAGGGGAAGTACAATTGTCCATTCCATGATACTAGGGATTCTTGGTAATTCTTAACCTTTAGTTATCTAAGGTTTAACCATTGTTATCTTCCCAAAGGAAAATCCATACGAATTGGTAAAGCCCTACAAATCCTAGACCTAAACCAGGATCTCAATTTCATTCATCTAATAGATAATTCAAAATAAAATTTAATGTTACACTAAGGATATGGATGCAACTCTAAGTTATATAGGTTGATCTCATTTAGCCATTTTTTTTTAAATATCACTAGATTTATACAAATAAATACCCTTGTTTCGCCTAAAGCCCTAAGCCTGAAGTTGGATTGTGGAAACCCCATTCTTAAACATTTGAATCAAAAATGAATATAATCATGCATTTTAATTTAGATTTATTTAGCAAACTCATTTTTATTCAAATAGATTTTCAAATGTTTTTAATTTAAAGAATTTAATTAAAGTAATCCTTTAGACCTAGTTTGAAAAATCCCATTAGCCAATCTCTAATAATGATACTGATTCGTGCCCAGCTGGTGTATGCCCTGTTGATTGGTGTTCAATCAACTGGTGTACTTTGATTTCAGTCCTCAGACGGGAGTAATCAATAAAATTTATAAACCTATTTCACCATATACTAGGGTAGCATTAGCTAGCATAGCATAGTGGCTCTAGGATCGGCCACAAGGATAGGTTTTCAAATTACAACTGATATTAGTTCAAAAACTGAATTGGTGTTTTTTCTTTTCAAGGTTAGCTTTAAAAGAAAACATAAGTATGTGTGAAAAGATTAGTTTTAAGTGAAACCAAAAATAAAGTAACTGAAATTACTTACAAAGAAAAGTGCTTCTTGGAGTTTTAGATTACTAGGCTCAAGTTCCTTATACAAAAAGGGAGATTCCGGTCACTTGGATCTTTTCCTCGCATTGGGGATTTAATATATAGTTATTTCCTGAACCGGTGTGGTATAGATGCTTTCCCTTAATGGTTTCAAACACTAAATCCCTGTCACTGAATCATCTTGCAATGCTTCATACCTTTCACCTGGTATTGGCCATTCAAGGTGATCCTTAACCTTGGATTACCCGTCAAAAGCTCACAAGAGATAACTAATGGATGTCTCCTGGGAGTCCAAAAGCTTACCAAGTGTTGGCTATTCTAGATAATCCTACCTTTAAACCACCTCCCAGAGGCTCGCAAGAGATAAACTAGCAAATCTTAATGGACGGAATCCACTTGCCTTACCAAGTGTTGGACCAGGTGATTTTAAGGGATTTTAAGTTAACTAAAAAGATAAAAACCATTAACGGGTCATACTTTCTCTTCATTAAAAACTGAAACAAAGAAACTTCCACTTTTGTATCCGGAACCTTACCTAGCTTCCTTCACTCTGAGAAACAAAAAAGCCTAGCCACTCATCCTCTGGGAAAATATCCTCAGAGTTTGATTTGCTAGAAATAAAAATAAAAGAGAAAACAAAATGAGAAGGTAAGGCAGAGCAGAGCTCTGTGTATTACTTTCTGAAAAAAACCTAAACAAAGTTTCGTCTCCGAGAAAAACTCCCCGAGAGATTTCTTAAAAGAAAATTACAATAGATATTATATAGAGAGGCTATTCACCCCTCCTGCTAACTTCCCAACCAAAAAACTTATCATTGGTGGGTTACAAGGAGAAAATAGGGATTTACACACAAATATCTGAAGATAAATATCAAACGGAGTCGGTGCACAAATATCTCAGATTACAAGTGGATTTCGCAAGTTGAAATTATGGTTTCGCAAGTTGCGATACAACTAATCAGCTCTCTGTCCTGCAGCGATTCCTTTCCTCTTCCTATTTTGCAAGTTGCAAAAATTTCGCAAGTTGGATTTCACAACTTGCGAAATTGTTGGATGGTTGATTTCTTCTATGATTTTCTTTCTTGCATCCTCGTTTGGCTTTGACAAAGGGTTATGAAGCTCCAAAGCTTAGTTTCTTCATGAATTTGAGCTTCAACTTGCTTTGCCATGAACTGTACAAAGATCTCCCTCATTCTTGGATTGCTTTAGTGATAAAAAAGCCATGAAAAACACCAAAACTTGACACAATTTGATTAGAAACGATTGCAAGGGTCCTTAACATGCCAATTGAGTTAAAAGGTAATAACTACTAATCAAAAGTGTTTAAAAGAGTTCATTACAAGTTATAAAATAGCACTTTTTGAGCAGTAATCAAATACCTGGAGTACTACAAAAGTCATAGTGACTCTTTCTTTAGTTTTTTTTAGCCAGAGTTGCTACATACAAGGCTTAGTATTTTGGACAATAGAGAATAACGACCAATAGGCCATACCGATTGTTGGTATCTATTGATTAGATGATTGTTGAAGATAATTGATTATTTATGAAAGCCCACTATCACTTTGATTGACTCATTGATAGTTGAAATGAAAAATTGGAAATGAGGCACCTAGGGTTTTTTCTAAAAATATATTTTTAATTATATGATGTTCATAATTTCTTAAACTTGTCAAAAAAAATTAATTTGGGCTTAAAATCCTTTTTAAATTGAGAGATCTAAATCAGTTTTTACATAGGTTCAATTTTAACTCTATTCTAAACACTTGAACTGATTCTAAAAAATTAAATTATTTCTTGATTTATTTAATTTAATTTTATATTTTTTTCCTTAATCTACACTTCTCAAAGTTAATTTTAGGACCCTAGTTCATTGAAAATCAATTCCTCAAGTAGGAGATTTTTTTTTCTTGCACTTGTTGCATAAACCCCGTTCTATAGTAGAGGTTGATTGGCTTAATTTAAATATGCTACTTGTGAAATTTTATCATGTTGTTATTATTCATGTAAAATAGACATATTGAATGTATTGTAAAAGTTTTTATTTGATTTTATTATGCTTCTAAGTTAGTCAAATAAATTCAATTTGATATGTCATTGAAATTTGCTTTATTGTTTCCCAATGTGATTTTGATTTGGTATTTATCAAGATATAATTAAATAATTTGGTCTTTTGGGGTTATAATTTGGACACAAGAAATGTTGTCCAATATTTTTCACAATGAAATTCATTTTCTAGATATTTGTTTAGAATTTATTTTGCAAGTCTCTCTATTCTAATCGTATGTTGATTATTCTATATAGTGGCCCTCTAGGTATTTTTTTAGTATTTATTTTTTGAATGCCCTTGTTTTGCCATGTTGCTAAAGGTCTTGTTTGTTATTGATAATTTAGCTTCATTAGGCGTGCTTATAGGTTGGTTTGACTTTTATCATACATTGTAGATAAATTATATGTACTAGTTAAGTTATTTTTCATGTTTCTATCCTTCTCTTGACATGTTATTTGGAATTAAATTTTGAATGAATCTAGGTTGAATTCTTAAATCTGATTGTTGTGTATTATTTCATCTTGTTTCATTTCTTTGCTCTTTATTTTGGATTTGATTGTATATGATATGAGACATTGCCTATGATATTTCATTCACTATTTCATTCATTAAGCTAAAACTATTGATCTTATGAAAGTAATTTATATGCTATTAAGGTTCGCTTCCTTTATCCCTTATTTATTTAATTCCATTGACATGTATGCCTTGTTTTTTTTTTATATATTCTTATGCTTGATTACATCTTCCTTGGCCACTTATTCAATTCTTGATTTGAGTGGAAATATGTATTATAGGACATTTGTTATATTATGCTTATTGAACTATCCTTATTGTTTTATGGAAACGCTTTGGCTTGCAATTAAGATACGTTCATTCTCTTTTCTTGTATGCTTGATTTCACTTGATATGCATGTCTCGTATGACTAGTATTTTACTAGGCTTTTGTTACTATCACCTTTACCTTATTCTTGTTTCTTGGTATCTACTAATTTACAAATCAATTATCATAATTACCTCAACTTGATTAGTAAAGACCTTTATTTAAGGCTTAAAGGGATGCTACCTTATGGTAGCTTCCAAATAAGTAACCTGACCCTTGGATTTAGACTTAGTTTTTAAAGACATGTTTTTTCAAATAAAGAGTCATTTTTTAAGGTTTTATTTCTTACTTTATTTTCCTTTTAAAAAAATAAATAAAAATAAGTGGTAACTCTAATTTTTTACAAAAGTCAAATTTTCACTAAAAAGCAAGTCTTGCTATCGAGTGGGGATGCACGTGAAAAATATGGGTTCACAAAATGGCAACTCCATTGGGGATCATAGAGGTTCAAGTTTGAACTTTAGTTGAGGAAAATATGGTGTTTGGTTATTCAATCAGTGGATACCCCACCTTTACGCTTTTGTATACTTGAGTGTTGATAACACATTAAAAACTTTGATATGATGATTATCTATGATGCTTGCTCAATTGTTATATTCATTTGAGATCTTGACCTATTGATTATATTGGTTGATTCTCTTGCCTATCTTAGCATGTTGCATCTTCTTGTTTTATGCTTATTGTGCTTATCTTAGTATGATGATTGATCTTGTTGTATGGTTATATGCCTTGTCTTATCCTTGCTTAGCTTGAGTGTAGATATGGATGATACACCTACTTTGCATGACTTTGTGTTGCATGACTACCCTTTTGTTGCTTGATTGTATTTGCTTGTCTATGTGGGATGCATATTTATCCCTTTATCTCTAATTCCCTAGTCTCGGTCGACTTTGTTTTACTTGATCTCGTATTTGATATGAGACTTGTTGCTTTTTTTGTTCTCCAACCAAACTAGTGATTCGAAATAAGGTATAGTGATGACCTATATGTATATTTGGGAGCATAAAGGAGGTTTTCACATTGATGTTGATTGAAGTTCGATTTTTGAAGACTTGTATAACTGAGAGCTAGATTTTAGGATACCTGTGTGACTAGTGTGTTCACTTTTCTATTTTGGATTGATAGGTTTTCCGAATGCTCCCATATCATTCACTATGCACTTTAGATCATCACTAAGTGTTGAGAGCTATAAGAGCCTTACCATTAGGAAACCCCTTAGGATGTGAGGTAGTGTGTTTGTGGAGGTGATGACCACCTTGCATGGAAGCACACTATCTCTTCAAAGGCGTACAGGAGGTTACGTACCGCTAGAGGGTATGATCATTTCTATTAAGGACCCTTTGTTAGCATACCCTTTTCTTTTAGAGCTGCCTTGACCTTGTTAGTTGAGTTTTGATCCCTCTATTAGGAATTTCTTTCCTACATGTGGGTGCATCTGAGATTCTTTAGGGCCTCTTTAGTCATAGTTTAGATCAATATTCCCTAATTTTTAGTCTCCTGTTGGGTATGCTAATAGATTAGTGTGAGTTTGAGTATTAGTTGGACCTCTCTTTGTGCGTTGTGTAATATTCTCTTTCATCCTTTGAGTCTAGTGTATGTTCTCCCTAGGGCATTAGTCAACTTTCCCTTCTTGGTTTAGGAAATCTCTTAGTTTATTATTACATCCTATTTAGTTCTTTAGGATATGCTTATTGATCATGATCATCCTTTTGTATTCTATACCAATCATGGGCCCAATACCTCACCCTCCATTTAATGTACTTTATTCCATTTTCAACTCGAAGTTCATCATCTTTTTTGCATAAATGTGAAAGGCACAGTTTTCATATTTGTACGCTTATTTTTCGAGAGATATGTCATAATCACCTTATCATTTTCCTTTATTAGAGCTCGAGTTGAAAGTTAAATTAAAGATGTAATGCTTGAGATGAAGTATCCATCTTATGATAGTATTATTCTTTAAACCTCTTTTTGGATTATTAATAAAAATTATTTAGTCACATTTGTAGCCGTCTAATAGTGGATACCTTTATGACTCTAAAGTTTCTGTCATACATTTAGATTTTGGATTGTCACCTTAGGACCATATGTTTGTCTTATATTGTATTGTCATCTTTAGTGTCTTCTTTTATGTCTCTCATCGTCTTGTTGTATCATTTTCATTGTAGGAAGTTTGTTTGGTAAGAGTCAATTAAGTTTGGAGTCGCAGCCTTGGAGAAGGGTTGAAGGCAAATTGGTTAGATTAGATTCTTGTTAGGGTTTAAACAGACTAGTTGAGATGTTGGATGAGTTGGCTTCTACACTTGCTTCCATTCAGGAGTTCATGGTAAGGATTAATAGACATTTGGATTAAGTAGAGTTCTCACTAGGATCATTAGCTAGTTGCTATGGGTATAGTTGAGATGGTTCTTATTATATCCCAAACAACATAGGTACTTCCACCTGGGATCTCACATGGTATTTCATTTCACTTATTGGACCATTATGAGATTACTCCACCACTTGCTACCCCGATGTCACTTCCCATTGTTCCTACTATTGATGATACTAGATTAGTAGAGTAAGAGGCTAGAGTGAAGATACTTGAGACTAGGATGAGACAAATAAGATTATAGGAAGGGGCTTAACTAAGGATGATAGAGATGGTATACAGACGACTAGCTTACTCACCAAATTCTACATGCTAGATATTGAGCGCTACAATGGAGTGGGTTGCCTAAAGATTCATTTGAGGCTTTATAGTACCATCATGAGAGCACATGGACTAAATGATGCATAGTTGGTTACACTCTTCCCTATGTCACTTAGTGTAGCAGTATATAGGCGGTTTGCATCAGTTGAACCTTTGAGACTTCGTACTTAAAAAGGATGTAGCCCATGAATTTCTAACACATATAACTTTCAACTCTAATATTGATGTTCCAAACGAGAGTTAGAGGTTACTAAACAAAGGTTGGAAGAGATTATTTCTTCATTTTTCAATGGTTGGAGGGTAAAGGTGGCTAGTATTATAGATTAGCCTAATGAGTAGGATCAAATTGTCATGGTTATTCAAAACCTTTAGCTGAGGTTTGCTAAACACCTTATAGGTATTCATTTCTAGGATTTCAGGAGTTTAGTTCAAGTTATCTTCAGTGTGGAGGAGGGCACTACTAGAAGTTTATGAATAGATGCTACTTCTTCCTTGGACAACAAAGGGAAGAAGCCTGTTTGATCACCCGGGAGGTCTAGAGAGGTTAGCGCTATTAGTTATCAGCATCAAAGGCCTATTCACTATTTATATCATAGGCCTTCTACAATCAAAGCTCACTTTCCTCATCCACAATATTAACATCAATTAGCCTATATGCAACAACCTTTCATTTCTCAAACTGGTAGTCATCCATGACCATCATATCCAAGAACCAATACTTCCCAACTACCTAGACCATATGTTTAAAGACCTACAAGTCAGTATAAACCATTGGGTATGACTATAGTTTGAGCTTTTAAGAAGCTCTCAAATGCTGGTTTGATTGTCCTTATGGTTTCGCATCCTTTACGACAACCTATTCCTCCTCATTTTCATTTGCATGAGCACTATGCATTCCATCAAACTTAGGGACATGATACTGATCATTACATTGCACTTCACAATGTGATACAGATTTGAGTGATGCTAGGACAGTCAACTTGTCTAGACCGAGTGTGACCACCAATCCCCTCCCTACTCTTTTTACTCATGCAGCTTTCCTCCTCCTAGTTTTCAGTAGATCAATGTGGATGTTGGCAGTATTGATGATCATATGGCATTTGGAGATCTTTTGGGTTAAGACTTTTGTTTAGCTAACATAGGTACATTACTTTACAATAGTTTAGTTCAAAGCATTTGTCAATTTGACTATGGTCGTGGTTAGAAACATCATTTTCATTTTTTTCAAGTCTAATCTAAAACTATTGTCTCGATCTATAGTCCATGTTAAGAATCTTGTGCAATCCTTTACTTTCTACATATGATGTACTCATTGATTCATTTAGTAATATGTCTTTTTTTTCCTTATATGTATTCTTTTATTATGAGCATATGTTTCTCTTTTTTATGGGTATGTGGTGTGTTTTTATATCCCTCATGTTGATGTGTGTTAAACTTTTGATATGAGATGTTTATTCGCTTGCATGTTGTGATCACTTAAGCCTGACTCATCATGGATGATATTGAGCCTATTAAACTAGGATCAAAGGATCAATCTAGGGAGTTTGAGATTGTGACCCATCTACCTTATGATCTGAGTAGTATCTTATACATATTATTAGGATAAAACCCTTAAAAGCATGACATGGTGTAATAGATTTGGAATACATCATTCATTTAATGATATTCTAAGTTCACTTTTATCTATTCTTATTTCATGCATTATACTCTATGAGCATTCTGGTCTAACATCTCTTTCATTATATATGACTTAGGTGCATTAAGAAAGATCCAAGTCATGGTTCCTCACAAGTAGATGATTTATTCACAGTCAGTTCATGCACTTAGGTAATCTATTTGAGGCTATAGTGCATCACCTCCTAATTAGAGGAATAGTTAGTCTTGGTCGTCAGGATGAGGTTCCCATGGTGAGTGCACTAGTGTGTATAGTTACACATTGGATAAGACCTACGGTGAGTCATGACATAAGGCTATCAGGTAGTTATGACTTCACCAAGCCGCTATACTATGTAGTTTCTCAAACTTGAGAGAATATTAAGCTTATTTAGAAGTTAGTAGTAACTTTGACCTATGGGTGAGATCATAAGCTAATCATATATTCCCTATGGATTAACTCACTATTGACGGAAGCCGATAGCAATAGGTATTCTTAATGGAGACAATGATATCTCATAGACTTTGAGATAGTGTGTCCTCTTGGGTGATACTAAGGACATGCAATCATGAAATTTATAAGCCCATAATAATTCCTTTAATGAAATTTGACATATGATCTTAGTAAGTTAGAGTATGTCGTTTGATCTATAACTTAGGGATTGTAAAGGTAGTCTTGAAAGGCTGATAGCTTTCACCTTATTAGACTATGGACAATGATTCATGCCTAATTAGTGTCTCAGCTGATTCGTGTCCAGCTGGTGCTCCTTAATTGAGGGAGTAATCAACAAAATTTATAACCTATTACACCATATACTAGGGTAGCAAAGACAAAGCTACTATAGCATAGTGGCTCTAGGATCGTTCACTGGGATGGGTTTTCACTTCACAAATGATATTAATTCAAAGCTGAATTAGTGTCTTTTCATTTCAAGGTTAGCTTTAAAAGAAAACATAAAGATGTTTGAATGAAAAAGATTCGGTTTTAAACTAACCAAAAATAGTAACTGATTTTACTTACAAAGAAAAGTGTTTCTTAGAGTTTCATATCACTAGGCTCAGATTCCTCCTACAAAAAGGGAGTTCCGATCACTTGTTTCTTTTCCTCGCATTAGAGAATTAACATATAGTTCCTTCTCCAACCGGTGTTATACAGATGCTTCCCATTAATGGGTTCAAACACTAAATCCCTCTCACTGATGCATCTTGCAATGGCTCATACCTCTCACTTAGCACTTGCCATTCAAGGTGATCTTTAACCTTGGATTTCCCTTCACAAGCTCGTAAGAGATAACTAATGGATGTCTCCCTGGAGTCCAAAAGCTTACCAAGTGTTGGAAATTCTAGAAAATCCTACCTTCAAGTCACCTCCCAGAGGCTCGCAAGGGGTAAACTAGTGCATCTCCATGGTTAGAGATCACTTGCCTTACCAAGTGTTGGCCTAGGTGACTCCAAAGCGTTTTAAGTTAACTAAAAACATTAGAAACCATTCACGGGACACACTTTCTTTTCATTCATAGCTGAAACCACAAAGCTTCTGATTCTTGCACTTGGAACCTTTCCCGACAACCTTAACTCCAAGGAACTAAAAGGTTTAGTTACTCATTCTCTGGGGAAAGCTCCTCAGAGAGTGCATAACTTCATAAAATAAATAAAAGACACAATCAAAGTGAGAAGGTAAAGCAGAGCTCAAGCTCTGTATTTTTCTTCCTTTGAAACTTTTACAAAAAGTTCATCACCCTCAGAACAGGCTCCTCGGGCTATATTTAAACCAAAATTACATTAACAGCTATTACATGGATATTTTAGCCAAATTCCTAACTTAAAAGCTAAGGAATCCTATAATTGGTGGCTTACAAGGAGAATTTGGGGATTTAGACAACAAAAATCTAATGAAAAATATCTCCAAGTGTCGGTTACAAATATCGGGAAGCATTAAGGACCATTTCGCAGGTAAAAAATGAGGTCTGCGAAATTTCGCAGGTGCATAAGAAGGGCTGCGAAATTTCTTTGCAGCAAAAGGCTGATTCAACACCTCTGCGAAGTTGGCTTCCATCTTGTGGTGTTTGGCTTCCATCGCGGCATGAAGCTTCAGGGGAAAACCATAGCACTGTGCAAAAGTGTTGCGAAATCATTCCGCAACAAAAGGCTGATTTCGCAACACTTTGCTGAATCCTTCCTTCAGCTTGGAGCAGTCATCTTCCAAAGGCTGTAACTTCCTCATTTCAACTCCGAATTGCACACGGTTTGAAGCATTGGATTGTTGACTTCCTAAGATTTCAAATGACATATAGCATGCATATATTAGACATCAGTAAGTGCTCCAAAAGTGACTGAAATGACTGTCATCAAGAATGCTTCATGGCTGGATTCTCTTTGCTTTCCCTTGCATTCCAGACTTGTTTATGGAAAAAGTGCTTCAAAGCTTTGATTCTTCATGCCTCTAAGCTTCCCATTCTTTTCCAAGGATTCCATATAACTCTCCTCAATCTCATAATGCTTTGGTGATCAAATTACTAACAAAAACACCAAAACTTACACAATTTGATTAGAATTGATTGAAAGGGGCCTTAACATGCTAATTGGGTTAAAAGGCACTAACTACTACTCAAAAGTGTTTAAAAGGATTAATTATAAGCTATCAAATAGCACTTTTTGAGTAGTAATCACTCCCCCCAACCGACATATTGCTAGTCCCTTAGCAATGAAGGAGAGAAAAAATAAAACAAAATTACCATAATTTACAACATCATGCTAATCACTTCCAAAAAAATATTTAAGTGGCATGATTGACAAACTCTCACATGGAACATTAAAGAACTATAACTTCAAATTTCAACAAGAGATATCAAAAACTTTGCTAAATACCCTTGATCAAGGGAATGCATTATGCAGATTGAAGTTTTAAAACCATTTTCACTTCCAAAGAACTAAACTTTATTCTTCCACAAAAATCTAAGTGTAAGATGATAGCTTCCGAAAATAGCATGCTAAACTAATCTCTCCCCCCAACCTATCTCTTTTCAACACTTAGCAAACTGACCAAATTCAATAGACAGAGAACACACTTTTTTTTTTATTTTTTTTTTTTATTTATTTTTGAGAAGGTACAAGGCCTAAGGGGCATTCTTTTCTGTTTTGTCCATGTAATGGGGGTCCATCGATGACTCCCAACCAATTAAGGTTTAGGGCATCAAGCTTTAAGGATCTTTCAACCACTAACTCCTCGGATTTCGCCCCGGACTTTTTCATAAACCCTTTTTGCCTACCATATGCTAACTTCACCTATCCACCCTTGTAACGAGCATTGAGGCCGGTGACTCCCAACCAATTAAGGCTTAAGGCACCAGGTTTCAAAGGTTTTCACCATATACCCTTTTAGACCTTGCTCGAGTTTCAAGGCAAGCAAACAATTTATTTTATCTCTTTTTCTTTTTCAAAGGCTCATTAGCCTTTCATAGGGTGTCTTAATATCATTAAAATGAGGTCAAAGGTACCAAGTCCCAAAATTTCCTAAGTAAAGGGGGAAATAGTTTTTCATCTTATAATCGGAATCTATTGTGCACAGTGTGTGGATAGCTTAAAGTGGAAGGACTAAATTTGATTTCAATAGAAGTTTCAACAATTGAACCACTTTAGCAAGCATAATCCAAACTCTAAGTTAGATGAAAAGCAAAAGTTCAGTTTCTCCTATTTTAATTTGAAAATTTTTCCTCATAAACCATGGAGATTAAAGTAACAAGCAAAAAACTACAACTACTTTACTAGACAAGGCTAAAATATCAAAATAACTTAGCATACTTCCTTCAACTTAGCAAACTTCCTTCCTCATTTCTCCCCCCCCCCCCCCCCCCCCCCAACCGAGCTGAGCATTGTCCTCAATGTGATATGGGTGATCGAATATTAAAGGGAGGAAGTGGTACCTCCTGAGTGATATCAATTTCGAATACTGATTGGAGAAACCACATGTTTCAAAAAGAATAAAAGGTGTGAGCAAAGGAAATAAGAACAAATTAATGCTAAGTGTTAACAAAAAACTAGACTTTGTATTACTTTAATCATTTGAGTACAGTTGGAAAAGAAGTAATACAAGTAATCCAAGCAATCCCCATATGTAATATCAAAATGTGGGGGATTTCATATATGACTAACTAAAACAAAATACATAAAAGCAATATATAAAAGACATATATATGATCAAATAGGAGGATGATGCTGGCTCTGAGGACTAAGCAGATGGCTCTGCTTCTTCAGCTGACTCATGAGAGGCCTAAGGCTCTGTAGTGGTAGGAGTGACATGCTCATCAGCTGCTGGGAGGCCAAGATGATGCTGAAGCTGCCTCAAGATAGTAGTATACTGAGCCTGAGTAGTCATCATCTGCTCCTGGCGAGCTCTCAAGGATGCCATCTCCTGAGCAAGGCTGCTCTGAGAGGCTATCAAGCTCTGCAATGCCTGGCATAAATCCCTATACTCAGAAATAGGGATGGCCATCCTTGGCTCAGCTGATGTGGAAGGCTATGCTGAAGCTGGAGCAACTGGAGGGACTGGAGGGGCTCTGGCTATGGAAGGAGAGGCAATAGGTATACCCTCAGGTATAAGACGTGGAGATACTCTCCTAGCACCTGGAACCTGAGCTGGCTGTGGAAGCTCTGGCTGCTCCATCCTATAAGCTGTCATGTTGCTCCATTTTTCGAAAGTAAACACATCTCGACATATCCTCTTTCGCTCCAGCTGAGGCTCTGCTGGGTAGCCCAGATGCTCAAGAATCTAGCATAGCAGCCGCGGGAAGAGGAATGGAATGGCATCAACTCTTGGTAACTTCTTCTTATGCACCTTCTCTTCAAAGTAGAGAAGGACAGCCAGGATCAAGTGGTGAGGGCCAAAAAAGTACCCCTCAAACATTCTGAACAAAGCCTCCAACAGAATTCCTCTTCTTTGGGTCCAATGCTGGAGGGGATAAATATTATGGCGCAAGAGGGCATCAATGAGGAACATCCTTGGAGGAAGTTCCCCCCTCAACAGATATGGATTTCTGGAAGCTCCTCCAGACAGGACATGCACCATCTCCAGCTGAGATGGACTGGCCCAAGCTCGGAAATCATCAAAATGGTTGGGCTCATATGGGATATGCAAGGCCTCAGCTATATGGCGTGCTCCCAGGATGCCATGTCTACCATCAATGGTGAAATGAATTGAGGTAGGATCTCTGACCTGCTGAGTAGTCATGGATTGATAAAAATCCATGGCCACTCTCGGATAGAAGAAGTCTCGCGGGGTCAGAAGCTGCTCCATTCGATATCTGCGCAGCAATTGGAATGATCCTTCAAGCTCTGGTCGCAACTGGAAAGCGGCTGTGTCAAAGCACAGCTCCGAATGGAATGGCCTAGCTCTACAGTCCAAATTGCCTTCAATTGGTGGCTGAGTGACCATTGGATGCCTGAGAATCTCTTCAGGAGCTGGCTCTGACGGAATTTGGGGCTCAGAAGGCGGCGGCTGGCTTGCTTGAGGCTTCGCAGGCGGTGCCGGAGATGGCACCGGAGATGGAACTGGAGATGGAGCAGGGAATGGAATAGGGGATTGCCCTGTCAAGCCGATGGGCTCCGAGCTTTCCACTCTAGCTCGCTTTTGCAGGGGACGGCCCCCTGACCTGGTAAGGTAACGCCTCGCCGGAGGCGTTTTCAATGTCGGCTTGGCCTGGCGCTTCTTTGGCGTGGGCTTCATAGGAGGCGGAACAACTTCTGGCCGCGGCGGCTCAGAGGTTGAGGCTTGCACAGGCGCCTCGCACGGCGCTGGCTTTCGGGCAGAAGGAGAGGAAGTTTTAGCGCCTCTGGTTCGTGCCATGACAACCTAAAGAGGTTTTGGGCGGCGGTGATGATTGGAAGGGACGAACGGAGGTGCTAACGGCGTTGGGCTATGGAGAGGAGACGAACGGACAGCTGCTGCGACTTTTCCCCTTTTCTGAAATGGTTTCGCAGCCCAAATGACCGGTATTTATAAAGAATAACAGAATATGAACGGTCATCTTGGGTTTCGTAGAAGAAAATCACTTTCGCAGCAAAATTGGGCGTTTCGCAGGAGAAAATCGCTTTCGCAGCTCACTTCGCAACTGCGAAATTGGAGTCACTATGCTGCGGAATGGTGCTCGTGTGCCAAAAATCGGTTTCGCAATTGCAAAACACCTTTCTGAATGGAGAAATCGCTGCGGAAATAGGGGCTTTTTACGCTTTAGTGGTTCGCAGCCCACTTCGCAGCTGCGAAATTGGGGCTCCTGTGCTGCGGAGTGGCACTCGTGTGCCAATCTTGGATTCGCAGCTACGAAAACTTTCACAGAGGACTCAAAAGTGTTGCGAATTGCTTTCGCAACAAAAAGCCGTTTTCGCAGAGAAATCCTCTTTGGCTGCGAAATCTCGCAGAGCCCTTTTCCTCTCCTGGTTTTGCTCTATTTTCGCTCTGTTTTCTTCCTGATTTCTTCCTTTGCATTTTCTCCCACCTGAAATCATTCAAAAAGATGAAATTACATAAAAACACACAATTTAAGATAAAAAATTAAGATCAAAAGTAGAAATAAAACTTTAAAATTTACAAAATTTACAAAAATTTTGGACTTTAGTGAAACCAAGTCCATCAAACCCTTCTTTGCTTAAGCTTTTTGAGGCTCAAGGAGGTTGATCTCCTCCTTGTCTGGTTTGAACGGCTCCATGAATGGCTTGAGACGATATCCATTGACTTTAAAGGTGTCCTTGCCATTGGAATTCAATAACTCCACTACTCCATTGACATGTACTTGATGGATAATGAATGGACCTATCCACCTTGACTTGAGCTTTCCAGGAAAAATATGAAGTCTTGTGTCATAGAGTAGAACTTTTTGGCCTTTTTGAATTCCTTGTTAGAAATCAGTTGATCATGCCACTTCTTCATCCTCTGTTTTGCAACTTTGGAGTTGATGTAAGCATCATTTCTCAATTCCTCCATCTCATTAAGGTCTAAGCACCTCTTTGCCCCGGCCCTGATCAAGTCCATATTCAGCTTTTTGATTGCCCACCAAGCTTTGTATTCAACTTCCACAGGGAGATGACAAGCTTTACCATAGACAAGACGATAGGGGGACATGCCAAGAATAGTCTTATAAGCTGTTCTATAGGCCCATAATGAATCATGAAACTTAACAGACCAATCTTTCCTGCTTGTACTCACCACTTTCATCAATATGTTCTTTATCTCCCTGTTTGCTAGCTCAACTTGCCTGGAAGTCTGTGGATGATAAGGTGTAGCTACCTTATGCTTCACTCCATACTTGGCTAATAAACTTTCAAAAGGCTTGTTGCAAAAATGAGAACCTCCATCACTGATTATAGCTTTGGGCACCCCGAATCTTGCAAAAATGTTCTCTTTCAGAAACTTGAGAACCACTCTATGATCATTTTGTTTACAGGGCACTGCTTCAACCCATTTAAAAACATAATCTACCCCCACCAAGATGTAAGAATTACCAAAAGACATAGGAAAAGGTCCCATAAAGTCAACACCCCATACATCAAATAGCTCAACTATTAGTATGGGGTTCATGGGCATTTGATTCCTTTTTGTCAGCTTGCCAAGCCTTTGGCATCTATCACAACTTTTACACATGATGTGGGCATCTTTGAACAGAGATGGCCAAGTAAACCCTGATTGCAACACCTTCATAGTTGTTTTCTAAGAGGCAAAGTGGCCTCCACATGCATTCTCATGACAATGGGTTAGAATTCCTTGTTGCTCTTCCTCAGGCACACACTTCCTTATGATCTGATCTGCACAATATTTAAAAAGGAAAGGCTCTTCCCAATAATAAGCATGAATTTTTGCAAAGAAGTGCTTCCTGTCCTGTGCATTCCATTCACTTGGAATTTCACCAGTGACTAAATAATTAGCAATATGAGCATACCAAGGAGTTTTGACTAGAAACATAAGTGATTCCTCAGGAAAGTCATCATTAATAGGCAAGACATGAGAATTATGTGCTATAGCTAACCTTGAGAGGTGGTCAGCTACCACATTTTCCACTCCTTTCTTATCTCTGATTTGAAGATCGAATTCTTGTAACAAAAGAATCCATCTTATCAACCTTGCTTTTGCATCTTGCTTTGTCAATAAATACTTCAAGGCTGAATGGTCAGTAAAAACAATGATGAAAGACCCTACCAGATAAGCACGAAATTTGTCCAAGGCAAATACCACAGCTAGCAATTCTTTCTCTGTAGTTGTGTAATTCCTTTGGGCTTCGTTCAATGTTTTGCTTGCATAATAGATCACATAGGGCTTCCCATCTTCTCTTTGACCAAGCACAGCTCCTATAGCAAAGTCACTGGCATCACACATTAATTCAAAAGGTAGTTGCTAGTTAGGGGCCCTCACTATTGGAGTTGTTGTCAAAAATTTCTTCAATTGATCAAAGCTATCTTGACATCTTTCATCCCATACAAACTTAGCATCCTTAGCTAACAGCTCACAAAGAGGTTTTGAAAGCTTTGAAAAGTCTTTAATGAACCTCCTATAGAAGCCAGCATGGCCTAGGAACCGCCTTACTCCTTTTACAGTTGTTGGGGATGGCAATTTGGAAATAAGCTCCACCTTTGCTTTATCAACTTCAATGCCCTTTTCGGAGATGATATGGCCAAGGACAATTCCTTGACGTACCATAAAATGGCATTTTTCCCAATTGAGCACCAAGTCTTTTTCAATGCATCTGTGAAGAACTGCTTCCAAATTGACTAAGCATTCCTCAAATGTACCTCCATATATGGTGATGTCATCCATGAAAACCTCCATAATTCGCTCCACCATATCACTGAAGATACTCAACATACACCTTTGGAATGTTGCAGGTGCATTACATAAACCAAAAGGCATTCTCCTATAAGCATATGTTCCAAATGGACATGTAAAAGTTGTCTTTTCCTGATCTTCCACAGCGATCTCAATCTGAAAATACCCTGAATACCCGTCCAAAAAACAGTAGAACGGATGGCCAGAGACTCTCTCCAACACTTGATCAATAAATGGCAATGGAAAATGATCTTTCCTGGTCACTGCATTCAACTTTCTATAATCAATAGACACCCTCCACCCTGAAGTGAGACGCGTAGTGATTTCTTCGCCTTCATCATTCTGAACCACAGTGATCCCTGATTTCTTTGGTACCACTTGAGTAGGACTCACCCAAGAGCTGTCAGATATAGGGTAGATAATACCTGCTTGAAGTAGCTTCAACACCTCAGCTCGCACAACCTCTTGTAAATGAGGATTCAATCTTCTTTGAAATTGACGAATTGGCTTAGCTTCCTCCTCCATATATATATGATGCGTGCAAACTAAAGGACTAATGCCTTTCAAATCAGATATTTGCCATCCTATTGCTTTCTTACACCTCTTGAGAACTTCCAGTAAACACTTCTCTTGATGATTGGTTAGAGATGAAGATATTACGACAGGACATTGGTTGTTTTCTTCAAGGTATGTGTATTTCAGCTCTGCAGGTAGAGGCTTCAAATTGAGTTTTGGGACCTCCTTTTCAGCATCTGCTCCCTCTTCTTTATTGAACAAAGGTAGAATCTCTTCTATCCTCCTCCAACTTTGTAAAGTAGCAAGCTCATTAGGAGGTTCAGACAAACCTTCCTCATGGTTCGCAAAACTTTCATTCAGCTTATCTTGCATATTCTGATTGCAGTGCTCCTCTACCAGAGTGTCAATAATACACACTTCCTCTGGACCCTCTTCTTCTTCCGGAGTGATTTGCTTTTTAGACATATAGAAAATGTTGAGATCAAGTATCATATTGCCAAAAGTGAGTTGCATGAGCCCATTCCTACAGTTGATGATTGCATTTGAGGTAGCTAGGAATGGCCTTCCCAGGATGATAGGAACTAAATTAGCTTCCTTAACAGTAGGATCCGTGTCAAGAACAATAAAATCCACCGGATAGTAGAAATTATCAACTTGAACCAAGACATCCTCAATTACCCCTCTGGGAATTTTTACTGATCTATCTGCTAGAGATAGAGTGATTGTTGTTGGCTTCAACTCACCAAGTCCCAATTGCTTATAAACAGTATATGGAAGCAAATTCACACTAGGTCCCAAGTCTAATAAAGCTTTCTCTACTACCTTTCCTCCAATCATGACTGAAATGGTAGGACTTCCCGGATCTTTGTACTTCAAAGGAGACTTACACTATAAGATTGCACTTACTTGCTCAGTCAAGAAGGCTTTCTTATTTACAATCAACCCTCTTTTGATAGTACACAAGTCCTTTAGGAATTTTGCATATGTTGGAACTTGTTTAATCATATCCAATAGTGGGATATTGACTTTAACTTGTCTCAATACTTCAAGAATTTCAGCTGCATTTCTAATCCCCTTCTTCCCATGCAATGCTTGAGGAAAAGGTGGAGAAGTTGTTTTCTTCAGCATTTCTTCCTTCAGAAGTTCCTTCTCTGGATTTGCATTCATTGTTGATTCAAAGTCCTCTTTCTTTTCACTGATATCTCCTTCTTTGTCTTTCATTTTCTCCTCCTTCATTGCCTCTTCTTCTTCAACAGGTGGCTTAGGTGGTGGCTGCTCAATTTTCTTACCACTCCTTAGAGTGATCAAGGCTTTGACATATTTCATTTGTGATGATTCCCCCTCATGGCTTTCCACTTCTTGGACACCCTTGGGATTTTGGTGGGGTTGAGAAGGAAATCTTCCCTTTTCTTGTACTGTATTCAAATTAGTGAGCCTTGATATTGAGTACTGGAGATTATCAATTCTTTGAGTTATATCATTTTGCATTCCATCCATCCTTTTGTTCAGAGTATTCTCTACTCTGTCAATTCTTTGATTAAGTTGAGTATTGATGGCTTCTTGCTCTCCAACAAAATCTCCCACTACCTTGCTGAGATTCAAAATAGCTTGTTCAAGACTTGAAGATTGCTGAGATGGTTGATCTGGCTGTTGGTACTGAGGTGCTCTAGGCTTCCATGAAAAATTTGGATGATTCCTCCAACTTGAGTTGTAAGTATTTCCATAAGGCACATTGTTATTGGGCTTGAATTGTCCAACAACTTTTGCTTGCTCTCCAAACATTTCCCTTTCAGCTGAAATTGTAGGGCATTCCTCCACCAAATGTTCATAGGATTGACAATTAGGACATAGCTTCACTTGCACTGGTGCTTCAGCAACAGCTTGCACTTCATGCATCTTTTTTAGTTCCAACTCCTCCAATCTTCTTGTCACAGCTGCAAACTTTGCTTTTGTATCATCCTCTTCTTTCAAGGTATACATCCCAGCCTTAGCATTGTGTAAAAGTTGAGATTTCATCTTTCCCACTTCTCCTTTGGTCGGTTCATCCCATCCCCTTGAAACTTCAGCTACATAATTCAAAAAATCCATAGCTTCCTCCGGATTTTTGCTCATGAAATCTCCTCCACACATTGTCTCCAGGAGTTGCTTCATTGAGGATGACATCCCATCATAAAAATAGCTCACCAATAGCCAAGTATCAAAACCATGGTGAGGACATGCATTTATAGCTTCCATATATCTTTCCCAACACTCATAGAATTTCTCATTCTCTTTAGCTGAGAAGTTTGAAATTTGCCTTTTCAAGCCATTTGTTCTATGAGTGGGAAAAAATTTCTTAAGGAATTCAGCCTGTAAGTCAGTCCAAGTACGGATACTCCTTGGCCTTAAAGAATTAAGCCAAATTTTGGCTTTATCCTTTAAAGTAAAAGGAAATAACTTAAGCCTCATCAAATCAATTGAAGCTCCTCCCTCTTGGAATGTATTACAAACATCTTCAAATTCCTTAATATGTGCATAGGGATTCTCACTTTCCATTCCATGGAAAGTTGGTAGAAGTGGAACAATATATGGTCTAATCACTAGCTGCTCTGTAGGAGGTATTATACATGATGGTGCACTCATACGAGGTGGATGCATGCGGTCCCTCATTGATCTAAATTCATTGAGATTGTCTTGACGAACTTGGTGACTATGCTGATCTTCAGGTGTAGTTTCCATGATATTCAAGCTCAATTCCAATTCCTTAGTATGAGGTGTATCACTTCTAATAAGCCTTCCTCCACTGCCACGTATCCACTTTGGCATACACAACTAGTATCTAGCTGAAACTAAAATGAAAATACAGGACAACAAAAGAAAACAGAGCTACAAAAACAAAATAAAACTAAGCTGAATTTAAAAGCTACTTTAGATTATGAATAAGTAGAAAAGAAAGAAAAAGAATTAATAAATCAAAAGAAACGTTACCACACCTGTGATGAAAATCACAAGTACTCTGAAATAGTATCACTGATTCTTGACACCTTCCTCGGCAACGGCGCCATTTGATTCATGCCTAATTGGTGTCTCAGCTGATTCGTGTCCAACTGGTGCTCCTTAATTGAGGGAGTAATCAACAAAATTTATAACCTATTACACCATATACTAGGGTAGCAAAGACAAAGCTACTATAGCATAGTGGCTCTAGGATCGTTCACTGGGATGGGTTTTCACTTCACAAATGATATTAATTCAAAGCTGAATTAGTGTCTTTTCATTTCAAGGTTAGCTTTAAAAGAAAACATAAAGATGTTTGAATGAAAAAGATTCGGTTTTAAACTAACCAAAAATAGTAACTGATTTTACTTACAAAGAAAAGTGTTTCTTAGAGTTTCATATCACTAGGCTCAGATTCCTCCTACAAAAAGGGAGTTCCGGTCACTTGTTTCTTTTCCTCGCATTAGAGAATTAACATATAGTTCCTTCTCCAACCGGTGTTATACAGATGCTTCCCATTAATGGGTTCAAACACTAAATCCCTCTCACTGATGCATCTTGCAATGGCTCATACCTCTCACGTAGCACTTGCCATTCAAGGTGATCTTTAACCTTGGATTTCCCTTCACAAGCTCGCAAGAGATAACTAATGGATGTCTCCCTGGAGTCCAAAATCTTACCAAGTGTTGGCAATTCTAGAAAATCCTACCTTCAAGTCACCTCCCAGAGGCTCGCAAGGGGTAAACTAGTGCATCTCCATGGTTAGAGATCACTTGCCTTACCAAGTGTTGGCCCAGGTGACTCCAAAGCGTTTTAAGTTAACTAAAAACATTAGAAACCATTCACGGGACACACTTTCTTTTCATTCATAGCTGAAACCACAAAGCTTCTGATTCTTGTACTTGGAACCTTTCCTGGCAACCTTAACTCCAAGGAACTAAAAGGTTTAGTTACTCATTCTCTGGGGAAAGCTCCTCAGAGAGTGCATAACTTAATAAAATAAATAAAAGACACAATCAAAGTGAGAAGGTAAAGTGGAGCTCAAGCTCTGTATTTTTCTTCCTTTGAAACTTTTACAAAAAGTTCATCACCCTCAGAACAGGATCCTCGGGCTATATTTAAACCAAAATTACATTAACAGCTATTACATGGATATTTTAGCCAAATTCCTAACTTAAAAGCTAAGGAATCCTATAATTGGTGGCTTACAAGGAGAATTTGGGGATTTAGACAACAAAAATCTAATGAAAAATATCTCCAAGTGTCGGTTACAAATATCGGGAAGCATTAAGGACCATTTCGCAGGTAAAAAATGAGGTCTGCGAAATTTCGTAGGTGCATAAGAAGGGCTGCGAAATTTCTTTGCAGCAAAAGGCTGATTCAACACCTCTGCGAAGTTGGCTTCCATCTTGTGGTGTTAGGCTTCCATCGCGGCGTGAAGCTTCAGGGGAAAACCATAGCACTGTGCAAAAGTGTTGCGAAATCATTCCGCAACAAAAGGCTGATTTCGCAACACTTTGCTGAATCCTTCCTTCAGCTTGGAGCAGTCATCTTCCAAAGGCTGTAACTTCCTCATTTCAACTCAGAATTACACACGGTTTGAAGCATTGGATTTTTTACTTCCTAATCTTTCAAATGACATATAGCATACATATATTGGACATCAAGAAGTGCTCCAAAAGTGACTGAAATGACTATCATCAAGAATGCTTCATGGCTGGATTCTCTTTGCTTTCCCTTGCATTCCAGACTTGTTTATGGAAAAAGTGCTTCAAAGCTTTGATTCTTCATGCCTCTAAGATTCCCATTCTTTTCCAAGGATTCCATATAACTCTCCTCAATCTCATAATGCTTTGGTGATCAAATTACTAACAAAAACACCAAAACTTACACAATTTGATTAGAATTGATTGAAAGGGGCCTTAACATGCTAATTGGGTTAAAAGGCACTAACTACTACTCAAAAGTGTTTAAAAGGATTAATTATAAGCTATCAAATAGCACTTTTTGAGTAGTAATCAGACAACTAATTCATGAGGAGATTGTATACAGTGGATAGTAGGTTACAAACGAGAGTACTTGGTGTCTTGTTATAATATACATAGGGTGCTGGAATGCAATTAACTTAAGTCACTTAAGTCTAGTAGGAAGCTTATAAATATCCCTTTAGGGGTTAGGGTTTCTAACTTTTTTTCATTTTCTTCTTATAGTCCAAAGAGAGAATCCTTAGTCTTCATCTTTGAGATCTCCACCATCTTAGTACCTAGACTTAAGAAGTCATTGGTTGGAAGATCATGTTGTTTACAAGATCTATTATGACTTTAGAGTATTCCACACTGTCTAGAATCAATCCGAGAACATTTAGATCAAAGGTATATGGCATTATTCTCTAGATCTATATTTTTTGTGGTATCAATATTGTTTTTTAAATACCTAGTTTTCCACTATGATAGATTTAAAGAGCCTAAGATAGATTCTCATGAACCTCAATGACCTAGGGCATGGGAATAGAGTAATCCAGGGTTCCCAACACATCTATATCCATGCCTTGACCTTTTGGACTTGTTGACCTGCCTACTATTATGAGTCTTACATAACACCACTCCTTAATACCAATACATGACCTTTCCATCTTGATGTATCCTAGCTTGGTATAGTATTTGATTGCTACTCAAAAAGTGCTATTTTATAGCTTGTAATTAACTCTTTTAAACACTTTTGGGTAGTATTTATTACCTTTTAACTCAATTGGCATGCTAAGGACCCTTGCAATCATTTCTAATCAAATTGTGTTAAGTTTTGGTGTTTTTGATAGCTTTTTGATCACCAAAGAAATCTAAGATGAGGGAGAGCTTTATATAATCCATGGAAAAGCAAATGGAAGCTCATTTCCAAGAAGAATCCAAGCTTTGGAGCTTTGTAATCCTTTACCAAAAGCAAATCATGAATGCAAGGAGGGAAAGCAAAGAGAGAAATCTAACATGAAAAATTCAAGAGGACAGAAACCGTTGGACACATTTCAATTACTTCTTGGAGTCCATTTCATGCATACTATATGTCGTTTTGAATCTCGGGAAGTCAGGAGTCCAACACTTCAAACGGTGCATGAATTGGAGTTGAAACGAATAAGTTATGGCCGTTTGAAGACAACCGCACAAAGCTGAGCGGCAATTTCGCATCCGAGCCCCCATTTCGCAGGTGGTTTCGCAACTACGAAACCACCCCTTGGCACATGAGTGCCATTTCGCAGCCCCATATACTCATTTCACGGCTGCAAAATGGGCTGCGAAATGGTTCTGAAATTGACCCCTAGCTGCAAACCACGTTGCGAAATCACCTCCAAGCTGCGAATGAAGTTGCGAATCATCTCCAAGTTGCGGAATCATGTCCAATTGTGAAATCACCTCCAACTTGCAAAACCAAAGATCAAACTTGCAAAATGGACAATTCAACGTGTGACTCACCTTGCGGAATCCACCTGTGCACTCTCAGATATTTGCAACCGACTTAGTTAGATTTTTTTTCTCAAGATATTTTCTCCTTGTAATCAGTCAAAGATATTATTGGGATATTTCTTAGAAAATATCTTCTCTATATATATCTTTGAACCAATGTAAAAAAGATATCATACATCATATATCATATACATCATATATGTAATTCGACGGAAGGAGGATCATAGTAAGAAATATATTTTACAGAGCACTTGCTCTATTTTTTCCTTCATATTTTTGTTTTCTCGTTATTTTTATTTCTAGCCAAACAAACTCTGAGGATGTTTCATCAGAGGATGAGTGGCTAGGCTCTTTGTCTCTTGGAGTGAAGAAAGCCGGGTAAGTTTCCGAATGCAAAATTGGAAGTTTTGTTGTTTAAATTTTTAATGAAGAGAAAGTGTGACCCATTAATGGTTTTTATCTTTTCAGTTAACTTAAAACGCCTTTAAATCACTTGGGCCAACACTTGGTAAGGCAAGTGATCTCCATCCATTGAGATGCACTAGTTTATCTCTTGCGAGCCTTTGGGAGGTGGTTTAAAGGTAGGATTTTCTAGAATAGCCAACACTTGGTAAGCTTTTGGACTCCAAGGAGACATCCAGTAGTTATCTCTTACGAGCTTTTGACGGGTAATCCAAGGTTAAGGATCACCTTGAATGGCAAGTGCTAGGTGAGAGGCACGAGCCATTGCAAGATGAATCAGTGAGAGGGATTTAGTGTTTGAACCCATTAAAGGGATGCATCTGTACCACACCAGTCCGAAAAATAACTATATGTTAAATCCCCAATGCGAGGAAAAGAAACAAGTGACCGGAACTCTCTTTTTGTATTAGGAATCTGAGTCTAGTGATCTGAAACTCCAAGAAACACTTTTCTTTGTAATTAAAATCAGTTACTATTTTTGGTTAGCTTAAAACCAAGTCTTTTTCAACCAAAGATTATGTTTTCTTTTAAAGCTAACCTTGAAATGAAAAAGCACCAATTTAGCTTTGAATTAATATCAATTGTGAAGTGAAAACCCATCCCAGTGAACGACCCTAGAGCCACTATGCTATGATAGCTGAGGCTATCCTAGTACATGGTGTAATAGGTTATAAATTTTGTTGATTACTCCCGTCTGAGGACCACACCAGTTGGGCAAGAATCAAATGGCCCCTTGCCGAGGACCATTGAGAAGATATGAATCAACTGTTACACCAATTGGGAACGAATCAGTATTATTGCCTACCCTTTCCAATTCTTCTTTCCATCTAATCAAGTAGAGTTTAAGATGATAGGACTTGAGATGAGTTTTAAATTATGATGATGGATGGTTTGTGAAAAGAGAGTGGGTTGGTTCCTTGATGTTGTTGACTATTTAATGGTTGAGATGGGCAAAGAGGTTGTTATAAAGTATCGAAATTGAGTTCTTACACATGATTGTAGAGAGTTGACATGGCTATATAGGTTAGTTTTATGGTATGGTAATGAGTGGTTTATTATGAGGGAGTCATTTGATGGCTTGATGATATTGTTGACCATTCGATGGTTGAGACAGGCAAAGAAGTTAGACGTTGTGTTTGGAGTGGACTTTCACATTATTTTAGAGGGTTTACATTATTATGTTGTATAGATGTCAGTCTTTAGTATTGTCCATGTGATGGCTTGAAAGCATCATGTTCAAGGTTGTGGTTGAAAGATGGGTGGTCATTGTTTCATAAGCATATTTACCCAATTATCCCATACATATAGAATTACCTATTACTAGCCCTTTGAGCCTCACACGTGCATCATAACATTTTCTTTCATCGCCTCATTTACCTATTACACTTGGTTAGGGACCTTATAGTGCTTGCATGGTCTCATGAGCTTTGGACTTGATAGAAATATTTGGATTTTATCCCTCACTCTTCATAGTGATATTTCCACTTTTTCATCATCATCATCATCTTTTTCCTACATTGTAATCACTACTTATTATGTTCATCCACTCTTCCTTTCCCTTATCATTGCCTACTTTACACTATCTTTGTTTTACCTTGAGTGGTAGTTTTCCACACATTACTACATAGAGGATTAACATATTCTTCTCTCTATTTCATATCATGGGTAGTGATTCAGAGATCTTAGTTTAAGAGGTTATCTTGTCATTAAGGATTCAAGTTACATCAGTACAAGGGAGAGTTTATCCATTTGGTTATGCATGTTCATTAGAGATTGTTAGTTATTGATTAGAGTAAGCATAAAAATAAAAAATAAAAAGTAGCACATTATTTGTGTTGGAAACCCTAAATTACTCCATTCCGATGCCTTGAATCATGTATAGCGCATGCAAATCTATCCTAGGCTCTTTAAATGTATCATAGTGGATAAAAAATTATTAAAAACAATATGGATAACATAGAAAACATGGATCTGGAGAATAAAGCCACATACCTTTGATCTGGATATTCCCGAATCAATTCCAATTAATGTAGATAACTCCAAAGTCGTAATGGATCTTGTAAACACCATGATCTTCTACCCAATGAGTCTTTCTTGTGTCTAGGCATTGATATAGTAGAGATCTCAAGGGTGGAGTCTAAGGTTCTCTCTCCATAGTGAAGGGGTGAACAACAAGACTTGGAACTATCCCCTAAAGGGGTATTTATAAGCTTTCTATTAAGCTTAAGTGACTTAAGCCCACTATGAGCTTAGGTCACTTAATCTAGCCCAAAAAGGTTGCTAATTGATTAATTAACCATACAAGGCCTAATTAATCAATTAGCCCAATCAAGAGATACCATTCACTTATCCCTTTACAACCTTGCATAATTATCAAAATGCCTTTATGCAGAAAAGTGAGCTAAAAACCTATCCAACTATCATAAGTTGTGCCAACAAGGAATATAAGCTCAGAAAGGGAACCATTGAGACCCATAGGAGTACTGGCTCCCTCAAAACCAACTTCTAAAATTCACTTAACAACCCACTACAAAGAGTCAACTACACTCTAGTACCTTATGTATATTACAATGAGACACCAAGTGCTTAGGTCTGTGACCTACTATCCATTGCATGCAGACTTCCCATGAACTGGTGTTCATAATCTAACAAGGTAGTGTTACCACCTATCAAGATTACCACTCAAATCCTTGAGTTACATATCCCACTATCATGTGATCAAATGACATACTCTATCTCCAAGAAGTATATGCTAAATTCCACTAAAGGAATTACTATGGCCACATATTTCATGATCACATGTCCTTTGGATCACCCAAGGGAACACACTATTTCAATCCAATGAGATATCATGGTGCCTTTATCAAGAAAGCTTGTTACCACCAGCCTCCATCAACAGTGACCCAATCCATAGGGATATATGACCACTTTAGGGTCTCACCCATAGGTCAAAGCCTCCTGTTGATTTTAACAGAGATTCAATATCCTCTCAAGGTCAAGAGTCCATGCAGTATAGTATCTTGGTGAATCATGACAATTGATAGCCTTGTGTTATGATTCATCGTAGGTCATATCCAGTGTGCATCACATACACTAGTGCACTAACCATAGGAAACCCATCCCGATAGCCACGATAAACCATCCCTCTAATTAAGAAGTGGTGTGCTATAATTTCTACTAGATAACCCAAATCCATGAACCAACTATGGACAATTTATCTACTTACAAGGAACCCATAACTTGTATCTTTTGTTCAACTCCTAATGCATCCAAGTCATGTACAATGTAAGAGACATGGGTTGAATGCTCAAATCAATGTTAATACACCAAAGAGATAGCAAAGGGATAGTTAAGTCTAACTTTGTTACATCCTGTTTTGTTTTTAGGGGCTCAATCCCAACAGTTTGTACATTTATCATACTAGTCTCTGTCGAGCATATGTATGTATGTGGGAATTTGCCTCATTGGGTTCATGTGTTGATGAGACTTCATATTTGAACTCCTTGGGATCCCCCTTTTACTTGATTCTATTGTGATATATACTTCTCGGTCAGAGTGTGAGCCATTTGACTTATATGAGAAAGGCGAGCGACCCCTCCTTAGGAACTTTGGATCTTTGCTTTATTCATTTTTTCATTCATTTATGATATCACTTCTATATATTCTTTGATGTGGGTTGAACAGTACTCATATTTCTTCCTCTTTTCTTTCCATTTCCTTTATTTCATTACTTCCCTTTATTTTTCCATATTTGATCTCTTTCTTCTTTTTCTCATCCCACTCAATGTCAGATTTGGATTTAGCATTCCCATCTTGTTTGTATTCCTCTTCTTGATGTTTGAAATGTTCATTCCTCTACCATCATTGTTTTATGTAAGACATCCCTAGGTCTAAGACTGATGATATTTTCTATGCATTGCATCTCATGCATGAGGGGTATGGGGATTATATCTTTGGGATTTTTTAGCCTAGTTTCCTTTCATTTCTTTTATCCTTTTACCCTAGCCTACATGATTCGTTCCCAATTGGTGTACCAACTGATTCTTGTCCTCTCAATGGTCCCCGACAATGACGTCATTTGATTCATGCCCAGTTGGTGTACCTTGATTTTTGGTCCTCAGACGGGGGTAATCAACAAAATTTATAACCTATTACACCATGTACTAGGATAGCCTTAGCTAGCATAGCATAGTGGCGCTAGAATCGTTCACTGGGATGGGTTTTCACTTCACAACTGATATTAATTCAAAGCTGAATTGGTGCTTTTTCATTTCAAGGTTAGCTTTAAAAGAAAACATAAAGATGTTTGAAAAGGTTGGTTTTAAGCTAACCAAAAATAGTAACTAAATTTAATTACAAAGAAAAGTGTTTCTTGGAGTTTCAGATCACTAGGCTCAGGTTCCTTATACAAAAAGGGAGTTTTGGTCACTTGAATCTTTTCTTCGCATTGGGGATTTAACATATAGTTATTTCCCGAACTAGTGTGGTACAGATGCTTCCCCTTAATGGGTTCAAACACTAAATCCCTCTCACTGATGCATCTTGCAATGGTTCATACCTCTCACCTAGTATTGGCCATTCAAGGTGATCCTTAACCTTGGATTACCCATCAAAAGCTCACAAGAGATAACTAATGGATGTCTCCTTGGACTCCAAAAGCTTACCAAGTGTTGGCTATTCTAGAAAATCCTACCTTTAAACCACCTCCCTTGCAAGAGATAAACTAGTGTATCTCAATGGATGGAGACCACTTGCCTTACCAAGTGTTGGCCCAGGTGATTTTAAGGCATTTTAAGTTAACTAAAAACATAGAAACCATTAACGGATCACACTTTCTCTTCATTAAAAACTGAAACAACAAAACTTCCAATTTTGCATTCGGAACCTTACCTGGCTTTCTTCACTCCAAGAGACAAAAAGCCTAGCCACTCATCCTCTGAGGAAACATCCTCAGAGTTTGTTTTGCTAGAAATAAAAATAACGAGAAAACAAAAATATATAGGAAAAGCAAAGCAAGTGCTCTGTAGATATCTTTCTTCCTATGATCCTCTCCTCTTGGATTACATATATATTTTCTTTACATTGGTTCAGAGATATATATAGAAGATATTTTCTAAGAAATACCCCAATAATATCTTTAGCTGATTACAAGGAGAAAATAGAAATTTACACAAAATATCTTGAGAAAAAATCTAACTTAGTCGGTAGCAAATATCTGAGATTGCACAGGTGGATTTCGCAAGTTAGAGCATGTCTTGTGAAATTTTCGCAAGCTGAAAGTCTCCATTTCGCAAGTTGAATTTGTGATTTTGCAACTTGGTTCACAACTTGGAGATGATTTCGCACCTTGATTCGCAGCTGTGAAAATGGAATTTCAACTTGCGAAGTGGCACACGTGTGCTTGAAGGTGGTTTCGCAGCTGCGAAATTTTCGCTCAGCTTTGCGCGATTGTCTTCCAATGGCCATAACTTCTTCGTTTCAGCTCCGATTCACACACCGTTTGAAGTGTTGGACTTCTGACTTCCTGAGATTTGAAAAAATATATAGTATGTATAAAATGGAGTTCAGGAAGTGATCGAAATGTTCCCTACAGCTGCTGTCCTCTTGAATTTCATGTTAGATTCCTCTGTTTTTCCTCCTTGCATTCTTGATTGGCTTTGGCAAAGAACTACGAAGCTCAAAAGCTTGGATTCTTCATGTAAATGAGCTTCCATTTTCTTTTCTATGGATTATAAAAAGCTCTCCCTCATCTTAGATTGCTTTGGTGATCAAAAAGTTATAAAAAAAAACACCAAAACTTAACACAATTTGAGTAGAAACGATTACAAGGGTCCTTAACATGCCAATTGAGTTGAAAGGTAATAACTACTACTCAAAAGTGTTTAAAAGAGTTATTTACAAGATATAAAATAACACTTTTTGAGTAGTAATCACTACATTACGTCTTGGGTCTAGAGACCACCATGTGGCCATGATATCATGCATTTTGTTTGATAGCTCACATATGGGCAACATTTCAGATAGGTTGGAAACTACTAGAAGCATGATGGATGAGGAGAAACAAGACAATCTTACACTAGGGCATACTTTTCTTATTGATGATGGATTTTGAGATGATGATCTTACAATATAGCATACTCCTTTTATTAGTGATAGATTTTTGTGATGATGATTTGCTAGGGCATAGTCTTCTTATGTTAGATTAGGAGTTATGAGATGGCTCTACATTAGGACATAGCCATTTCACTCCTTCTAGATTACGATGGATCAAGAATTGTGTGATGACTTATACTAAGCCATATATGCTTCAAATAGCACTTTTATTAGAGATGTAGTCACTCTACTTGGTACTAGGACATGCTCCTCCCATTAATGGATTTTTGAGATGGTAGTTTACTTTGAGACACAATTGCTTTAGAGATCTTGTATGGTATACATAACCACTTTACTCCATTCTCATGGAGCACATAGATTAGGAGTTGTTGAGATCATGTTGAGATATTTTCATTTTTAGTATCGGGAGTTGAGATTGATCTTAATCCGATGATGCAAGTTGAGACATAACCTTCTCATTGATGACAAAGCCTGATTTATCTTAGAGCAATAGCCACTTCAAATAGTTTATACTAAGTTATAGCCACTTCATTCATTCTTATAGAGCATGTGGATTAGGAGTCATAGATCATGTTGAGATATTTTCTTTTTTAACACTAGGAGCAAAGTTTGATATTGATATGTTGATGTACATTGGGGCATAACCCTCTTAGTGGTTATTCATTTGGATATATTACCATACATTGGAGCATAGCTATTCTATTTTATTCCCCACACTAAAGCATATCCATCTTTTAGAGGGTGATCAAATTTATTCATTAGAGTGGAGCATCTAATTAGTGATATGAGGATTATTGGATAGTTTCATGTTGTCATCATTTCATACTAGGGCATAGCCACCTTGTTGGATATTTTGGTGTTCAGATATGGTCACTTAATAGAGAATTTTGAAGGATCATGGAGCTGATGACACTTAGGGTTCTTAGCATACTCGATTTGATCTTGTATACCCACTTACTTGTCATTTCATACCCAATCATTGCACTCTTAATACCTTCACACTTATATCTATCCTACCAGAGTTTGACTGGTATTTTTTTTTTTCATCCTACACAATTTACCATGATGCATAACCTTATACTTTTCTCTCGAGTAAAGGAGCATATAAACTAGTCCTTGATTTTGCAAGAAGTTTCTTAAATCTGCATCAATGGAGAGTTCTTATTTAGGTCGATGAGGTTTACTAAGAAGACTTGTTTATGTATTTAATAAGACTAGTTAAGTTTTGATGTAAAGGTAGTATTATGTTTTTATGGAGTTAATAAATGTGAAACACATTAAAATTAAACCAATGAAAATCTCCTTTACTTTTGGTAAATTAGAAATATAAACAGTGAAGATTTACGAAGCTTCCAACTTATCTTCCTTCTTATAAGTTAGCATAAAAAAGTTGTTTAGAAGCAATCCAACAAGGAAAAAAATGACCTAGTCATTGGAAATCTTAGTCCATAGTTTAGAATTTATGTTTTTGGAGACGAAGTGTTCATTCATCTGGAAAACATTTTTTTCCAAATAAATTATGAAAATACATATTTTTTCATTTTTACAATCTATCTTGTGAATAATTCCTAACTTATTTTCTTTCAATTTAGATGTGATATGGATACACTTCCTTTTCCTTATTTTAAAAAAAAAAAGTAGAAAATAATAATAACTTTTATATAAAATAAAAGAAAATTTGACACATACAATAAAAAGATAAAAATATTTTTGAAATGTTGTAAAGAAAATTAAAGTGTAATTTAATTTTTTTACTTCTTCAAATTTAAAATTTTTTAAAGTAATTTTTAAGAGCATAAAATAAGTTTGTACTTTTTGTATAAGAGATCTTATATTTTATGTCAAAGTTAATCCTTTTGGTTTTTTCAAAATAGAAAATAGAAAGTATATTCAAAACAGCTTAGTGGTTTTTTTTTTTTTTTTTCATGCTTAAACTTCTTTTATGGTTGACCTTCAATAAATTTTAACCATTTCTAGTTTTGATGTAATTAAAGGTAGTATTATGTTTTTATGGAGTTAATAAATGTGAAACATATTAAAATAAAGTTAATGAAAATCTCCTTTACTTCTAGTAAATTAGAAATGAAAACATGGAAGATTTGTGAAGCTTCCACCTTATTTCCCTTCATATAAGTTGGCATGAAAAGTTCTTCTAACGCAATCCAACAATAAAAATGACCTAGACCCCACAAAATCATAGTCTATAGTTTAGAATTCATGTTTTTCTAAAGAAAGTGTTAATTCATCTAGAAACATTTTTACCTTAAAAAGACATTTATGAATTTTATGGTCTATCTCGTGAATAATTTTCTAACTTTTTTTTTCTTTCAATTTAGATATCATCTTAAAACATTATTTTTTTAAAAGACAAAAAATAATAGTAACTTTTATGTAAAATACAAGAACTTCCGAGACAATTTTTAAAAATTGTTCAAATTTTAAGAATTTTTAAAGTGAATTTTAAGAGCATTACATAATATTGTACTTTTTGTATAAGAGATCTTACATTTTATGTGGAATTTATTACTACTTTTGGTTTTTAAAAAATAGAAAATGGAAAGTATATCTAAAAGATAGCTTAATGGTTTGTTTTTTCATGCTTAAAATTTTTTTATGCTTGGTCTTCAATAAGTTTATATCATTTGTAGATTTAATATGAATGTTATTTGAATGATTGTTATGAGTAAACATTTGTTAATTCACTACAAGGAAAATGTCAAAAGATGACGCTTTTTAAGCATTAAGATAGATATAAGATGACGCTTTCCAAAAGTGTCATATCTTAGACTATCATCTTATGAATTTCCAGTTGTTGATGCTTTTCACAAGCATCATCTTCTTTGGCGGTTAACCATGACGCTCATAGAAAGCGTCATTATTTTAAACCTTAGAGCTCTATAAGTGTCATTAGAGGTCTGCAATTTCATTCATCTCAATATTGACACTCGATAAAGCATCATTGTACGGGTAGGAGCAACATCGACACTCATGATAAGTGCCATCTTATAGCAATTTTCAACCTTGATGCTCGAAAAAAGTATCATGTTTTGAAATCCTCAACCTTGATGCTTATGAAAAGTGTCATTGTATAGGTTAAAGTGACGTTGACACTCATAATAAGTATCATCTTCTACCTTTAATATCCTATGAGAACAAAGCATGACGCTTTAAAAAAGTGTCATCTTATCTAATTCGAAATTTTAATAACCCATAAAAGTCCTAATTATGCCCTATTTTATAACTTTCCACAAACAATGAATGAGTAATAAAAAGTTAATTTAAGAAAGTCCTAGGAGAAAAAGTACTAATTATGGTGTTTCTCTTTCACTATTAAAATTTACCAATAAATGTCACACATAATCAATTATGAATTTGCTTAGCATTAAATTTAGTTGAAATTGTTTAAAAAACAAAAAAAATTACAACTTCTTTTTCAACTTTGAGTTGTTCATAGTCTTTTGCTGCATCTTGTTCTACATCATCTTTCTTCAAAATGCATAAGGATGGTTACAACTTATGTTCTAGATGCTCAACTTGCAGGAAATAATTGAGAGGTTAAATATAACTAATATTGACAAATAGTAAAGAAAAATACAAGTCTATAAATGAAATGTGTATATACCAATTTTTTAAATTTCCAAGATATATTTCTTCCACTATAATAAATTTCAACATGTTGGAAGAACTGAACAAACCTCAATAATTTTGTTACACCAAATTTCTAAATATTCCTTGAACTCTTGTTATGTGTTTAAGAAAGCAAACAATAAACCACTTTCGAGTATTTTCCCAAATGCAATATTTGATTTTGTCTAACTTAGGTTGAATGCAATAATTAATTTTGTCCAACTCATATTATCATTCTTATTGTAATCATGAGTGAATGATGACTTGCACATGATTATCAAAATATATTATAAGTATATCTAACTTTGGTTGAATGCAATAATTAATTTTGTCAAACTCATGTTATCATTCATGTTGTAACCATGAGTGGATGGTGACTTGAACCTATGGTTATCAAAATCTGCTATCAACATATTGGGGCTTGCCATAAGTCCAAGTAGGTCTTAAATTTAAATCATGTATACACTTAATCATTTACTTGGACTAACTCATTATGGATAGAACTGAACCAATTAAATAACTAGGTTAAGTGGTTTCCCTTCATCAATGAAGATGGTATATCCATGTGGTTGCTTTCTTCCCTAATTAGGTATTATTATGAACTACAATTAACTAAAGGACCCATTGTTCATCAACTATCTCCATTATATAATGGTCTTTTAGCCCTTTCACCCAATTGGCCTTTACAAGTCATCAATTATATGTATAAACAAATGTCTTTGACTCTTAAAAAACTTAAAAAAAGAAAAGTTTTGATCTTAGTGACTATTTTGGTATGATTTATATCTTATATATGAAACTTCAACCATTAACATCTTTTCATCCTTCTTATAGTCCTACAAGACATTGGATGTTTTGCAAAGGAAGCAGGAAAGGAGTTAAAAGGAAAAAAACTATAAGTCTGAAACATTCTGAAATTATAAGTTAAAATATCTATGTAAAATTATGAAATTGTATGTCAAATTATCTATGTTCTTCCTATTGTTAATATCTATTATACATGAAATTTACAATTTATTGGTTCTATCTATTTAACCAATTAATGTAGTCAGTATGAAGTATAATGTCTAGAAGAGCTAGCTTGCAAGGGCACATTAACATCTAATCATGTGAGGATATCTATTATCCTAAGTATACATCCTAAATATAAAACTTACATGAAATGATTTTCTAAACATGAAATTTATTCATAAAATTAACAATAACCTAAACATCTTACCTCAATATTCTTTTATGAAAATTTTCAACTATTGCAAGGGGTCCTTCATGTCATTGATCATGTTCAGGTCTGAATAAGCAAGAGTAGTAGTGACGTACTTAAGAGAATGACCTATGTATTTCAGTACAACCTAAAGAATATACAATAAACAATTTAGCAACAAATTAGATTCTTAAAAGTTTTAACACATTAAATTCAATAAGCTTATTAGTTTCAAAGAAGGTTGGTAGCCAAAGGTAGAATAATTGAGATAAACAAACTAGGAATGAAGATAAATTAATTTAAGCTAAAACATTATAATTAAATTGATCATTTAACTTGACATGTTATGAATATATGAAAAATAATACATTGGCAATACTTTATTGATTAAAAGAGTAAAATAACACCAAAGATAGCAAAAACTAAATGATAGGGACAAAAGGTTTATTTTTGTAATAGTGATTAGCAGACTAAAAGTAAAAAGGCCTTGGTGGAGGAAAAAACTATTATGTCATAATGACTAGTTTCTTTCCTTACAATTGTATTTAGATTGAGGAGCTAGTATTCACGTTGATACCCTATTTTAGACAAAGAGGCTTTAAAGGCTTATTTAAGGAGAAGGAGTTGTTATTTATTTATTTTTCCCATAGGCTTATTTGTAAGAAGTCTTAATCTAACTTCCTATTTTTTTAATGTCAAAGAAAATATAAGTACAAGATATTTTAAACTTTAAGCCCATTAGTTTAGGAGGAGGCCTCTACAAATTTAGATTGAAAAAGTTATAAAACAAGTGATCTTACGGATCCAAAATGGTTTTTTTTAGGATAGACATATTCCTAATGCATGCACATGTAATGAGACTAAAGACTTTACAAAAAGGAGTTTGAAAATGCATGAATTTTTGTACCATTACAACACTAGGACTTCTACAAATCCAACTAATAAGGATGTGTGCAGGAAATACACAAAGGTTGTGACACTACCATGTCTACTAAGCTTCACCTCTCAATTTGCCAATTACACATCCATCAAAATAAAGCAACCATTGCATGATCCATATTGAAAACACTGCCAACTAGGAGTACCAAGATGTACATTAACAAATCATGACTAAGAATAAATTATAAAATTAACATTAACAAAATATTCACTAGATATTTAGAATAATATGAAGTCATATTAGACTATAGGTCATACAAGGTACCTTCAAGCATGAGTAATGATTAATTGAGTCATTAGCATAACCCAAAATGAGCGAACTTCATTAATCTCCATTTCACTATATGTTTTTCTCCCATTAAATTGAAATGGAATAACATACACCTTCACTAAGTTGAATTGAAAAATCAAATGTTGTAGTAAAATGACCAACCTATGAATTGCATTGTGTACAAACCTTTGATGTTAGTTGGTTTGGATTAGCAATGATTTCTTTCATGTATCTCATCACTTAATACCCACATTCCATACTACCTGGTTGTCTTGGACACTATGACAAAAGTATCAACAATTACAACAAACGTAGAATGATATGTTCTTACTTCTTTAGTATCTAATTGATCATCATATTAAAAAACCATCCATTTCCTAATTTTGTGTAGTGAATAAAGTGGTCAAACAATATATTTTAATATAAAGGAATAAGTACTTACAACCACTTTCACCCAGTCTGCTCTCTCTTTGATGTTTTTTATTTTTCTGGTGGGTTGATTATAATTGCCCTATAAAAAAGAAATGATGTTCTATAGACAATATGCATTGTACTAAAATACGAGAAGTACACACTTACATGTTAACTATCTCCCTAAGATCATCACATGGTTGACAAGCCATTGGATCAAGGTAATATGTGATCATTCTCTTCATCTCTAGTGCCACTAAGACCCAGTGGAAACTAAAGAAAAAAGAAAAAGAAATTAATTTTGTAATATAATATCCACAAATTAATACATCACAAACTAACTTATATACACCATATCAAGATTTGGTATAAAAGGTTACTCTGGATTGTATAGAATAAGCATATATTCAACATGTTTTGCATTCCTTAGTCGATCCGCAATGACCCTTGACCTGTTTTCTTTACTTCTCTCTCCCATTCCAGCTTTTGAAACCAATGTTGGATTGACAAAAACATATCGCTCAACTTGCTTTCCATCAATCAACTTTCTATGCAGGTGCCTAATTAAATCCCACATAATAAGTTATCAACAATCATTATAGGTCATTAGCAAATAACCTTTTACCTCAAAAAAGTGTGAAGAGTAATTAAAAAAATTATAAAATCCCTCGCCAAATGTAGTATAAGATACAATTGGATGACACTTCTTTTGATGATATAATCATGTCCATATCTTCTTTCATTAGGAAGCTCTTGAAACTCTCACCAAAAACATCATCTGGGAAGTCAATAGGTTGTACTCTTGAGGTGCACAGCATGAGGCCAACCAATGCCTCAAAATTCTTGATATCTTATGTTTTTTCACCCTTAGATTTGACTTCAACTTCATTTTCTTTTTGTTTCTTTCCTTTCTTAGATGTCTATACAATTAAGAATCATGATATAAATCAAATCAACTAGTTGAATATGCAAAAAAAAATGAAAAAAAAAATTAAGGTTATCATAAAGCTTGGTAATTAAATTTACTTACCGAGATAAGAGTATGAATGATGATTAAATAAGCTGGCCACAAAACTTGGTAACCAATTGTAGCCTCAACAGTAGTAGTTTGTCTAAGAATAGGAATGGGAAGGGGTGCACTTGAATCATAAGGAGCATCAACAACTACTAGATAGTTGGGACCACATTCAAGTATAATTGTGCCACCGACCACTATATTTTCCTTGGTTTCCATAGCCAACTCACATTTTCTAACCTAAAAAATGAAGTTATATTATTACATATGAGCCAATATTTCTCTATTTCATTCTTTCAAGTCTATATCTTCAAATTAACATTGGTGAATATTGAAAACCATCTATAAGGTACAAGCAAAAATTTGAGATATGAAGTAATTCTAGATAACATTGGAAAGATTGAATTGAGGCATGCAAATTATTATGTGGTTATATAAAGAATAGCTATTCTTAAAATAAAAGAGGTTAGTAATGTATAGTAAATCAAAATAATTACTGAATATTAAAAAGTTTCATAATATATGAAATAAAAATCCCATATGATCTAGTTATGTAGACAACAAAATTATATTATCTATTTTGTGAATGCACAAAATGCTAAAATATTTTTTTGACAACTTTTTTATTTTCTTATATTGCACCACATAAAAGAAGACCATATATGTGCCACCAACAATTGAATTAAATTCAAAAAACAAAATTTACATAAATTATATCTCCTATTACAACAAACATTATCATCAAATTAGCTTAACTAGATAAAATACCTTGTTCTTTGGTTCTATTGTCATTGGTGGGGCTGCATCTTCACCTCTACGGATTGGCTTCTCCACTACTTCTAGTAGGAGAAATTGTTTTTGCTTCATGTTCAAACTACTAACATCAGATTGGGGAGTGACTACTCCCACTTGAGACAATTTTGCTAGCACTTCTGCCTAAAAGTTTCTTTGTTCTTCTTTAGATGCTGCTATAAAATCCTTGATAGCACGATCTACAACACTATTAAAATATTGACGAGGTGTGTGGTACCACTATACTCAGGAGTACCCAATGCTTCTACAAGTATGTCATTACTCCCACTGACACTCCTATCATTCTCTTAAGACTCTTTCAATAGCTTATCCTTAAAAAAAATGTTAATTATGAAGTCCAATTACAAATTTGTTATCATAAATTAGCTATTATAAATAAATGAAATTAAGGTTGAAAATATCCACCTACTATTTTCTTAATCACTGGTATGGCCACTTCATCAAAGGTGCCATCCTTTTTTTCTCTTGTTTTCTTCCATAATATGCTTTGATCAATAGTTTCAATTGACCCACTTGCAACCATCTTTTAAAAGGAGACAATGTATAATGTAATAAGCATATAACACTATTATGTATTATGTATAAAATAAATCAAAAAACTATAAATTAGTACAAACTTACCATCTCTTCCTCAAGACTAACATATCCTTTCCTAGTTAGATGGTGATTATAAATGTGTTTCTTTCTTCTTTCTTTTTGAACTTCTCGATATTCCTATAAATTAAAAATATATAATTAATGAATGTGAATACAAGATATGTAAAGACTTGTAATTATACCTTAAAGCAATCAGACAATTGATCTTTAACAAACATTATCCAATCTTCATCCTTAATAAAAATATATTAAATTAGCGGTTTTTTAAGGAGCTCCGATTGGTCTTTGAAATGAAGAATGTACTTCACTGTTAGCATGTTCTTAAGTGATCAAAAACATTTTCCAATTGTTAGCATACAATTCCTCCTACATTTGTGATTTAATGAAAAAGTACCCTACACATTAATAGTATACATGTTAGTAACTTCATGTGAAAGGTGATGCAATTAAGAATGTGTTACCTCAATGTTATCCTATAACTTATCCTTCAACTATTTAGGTACAACGTGCCAAGTTTGATATCTTATTGGCACCATAGTGCATGCTAATACACCTAAATAGCTTGTTAGATGAACTATCGATTTTCCTATGAAAATGCCATCGAGATTGTACTTAACCTGCAATTTGATCCCTTTGCTTTTGTTCTTGGTAATCATGAACTTTTGTGTCATTCCTCTGTACTTCCTTTTTGTGGGTTTTTCTCATTTCTCTGGATCCATTTTTGTAACAAAAAAAAAAAACTAATAAAGATTAGTTAACATTAAATTAGATATAACCTTGTTAGAGAAGAGTTGTAAAAATAAATTTTAGACAAAACAATCCCTCATCATTGCATAATGAAATGCCACCAATGAAAGGACCTAATCTATTCTCAGTTTCTTATTCACTAGTGCCATAAAAGTGAGACAAAGACAATCTTTAATTTGCTTAATTCAATTGTGTGCTTCAGTTATTTATACTTTTTGTTGTTTCAAATATTTATTTTTTTTAGTGAATTGTATGTATTCAGATCATAAATTTCATAAACCTTTTTTTGGAATGGTTCATCACATAACAAAGTTGACATTTCAGTTTAGCTATTTTTTCTCCCTCTTTCTTGCTCATTTGATTTATTTTAATTTAAATTTGTTTTATTTTATGAACTTGTATATTCTAGTATGTGTTTCTCTTATTATTTTTGCTAATCCATTGTCATTTCTTTTGCATTTTCCTATGAGCACCTTTTAGAATTGCATATTTAACTTACTGAATTGTTAACTTGTTCCTATGAAAACTAAAAATTTCATATAATTGAATGATTACATTTTATTTTTTACAAACAAGAATTTTACAAGAGTCATACTTGGTATTTGCTTTAGTACATCGAATTTTAATGACAAGAAATGTCAAATGTAGAAGAAAAAATAATAATACTAATAATAATAATAATAATAATAACATCAAAATGGCATCAACTTAGGCAATCAACTTGATGTTCTTTGGAAACAAAAAGAATAAAAATTACCTATTATGGGATCTGCAACCCTCTCGACATCCTTTATTTGTACATCATTATTATAAGTTTACAATTCAACTACATAGAGGATTTGTTCTCAACCCAAATCCCCTCACAGTCACCTCTTATAAATATTGCATCTGAGCTAGCCATTGCATCAAACGCTTCAACTTCTGGCAATACCCTTATAAAGGGATGGTGTTCAAAAGAATTGTCTACAAGGCCATCTCCTCCTTCCTTATCCAAGAAATCTTTTTGAGGAGTTGACAAAACAACTGACCATCTTGGATCAAGTTGGTCTTACACATAAAATACTTGCTTGGCTTGAGATGCCAAAATGAAAGGATCTAATTTATGAGCAATTTTGTTAAAGTTAACTAATGTAAAGCCAAGATCATCAACTTTTATGTCATTCTTATTATCAACCCAATCACACTTGAAAACCAGTATCCTAAACATGGTATAATCAAGGTCCCAGATCTTATTAATAATCTCGTAGAAACAAAACTTGCCAAACACTAGCTTTTGATCCTTGGCACTTGGAATTTGTATTGTTGAATCTACAATACTAACTATGTTATTTTTGGTAGCTCATAAGTCAGCACGCTTCTTGCTATGATATCGACATCCATTAATGACATATCTATGATATTTCGAGACATAGTGGCTAGGACCATGAGCTATCCAGTTAAGGGTTTCAAATATAGGTTCATTGTTATCAATTGCAGCTTCAATCTGTAATTATAAATAATAGTTACTATGTATGTTCAACATTAGAAAAAAGAATAGTTCAAATTTTAGCACCAATCCGATACCTTTTTCGAAACCAATAAGTAAATGTTCGCATGTGTTCATCCTGGAGCCACTTTTGTCTTTTAGATTGACGATGATTTTTCAATTTCAACCATTCCATGTGCTCTCTATGTAATTATTTATAAGAAGTTCAAAGTTATTGTCCTATAGTTAATTTAAGTATAACAGATAAATATTAAGTGTTAGTAGTTCTTACTCGATATAAGGTTGGACAATAGTTGTGTTCTCTAAAACATAATGATGTGCACAGAATCAAAAATTAAAATCAACGATCACAACTTGACCTCCAGGTATGGGTGCCCTAACTTTTTGGTTAATGTTTACACTAACAGGAATCCCAATTGCATCTACATTTGATAATTACCTTGTACAAAATTCAATAGCTTCCTCCCTAATATAGCATTCGACTATGCAACCTTCGGGTCGGTTACGATTTCGTACATACCCTTTAAAAAATTTCATGAATCTTTCAAAGGGGTACATCCACCTTAGGTAAACTGGTCCACAAAGTCTGACCTCTCTTACAAGATGCACAGTAAGATGAAACATGATATTAAAGAAGGAAGGTGGGAATTACTTCTCAAGTAAGCATAATGTCACCACTACATCATCTTGCAACTTATTTAATGCAGGCACATCAACCACTTTGCTACAAAGAGCATTGAAAAAAAAAAACTGAATCTATAAATAGCATGTCTTACATGCTTTGGCAAAACTGATCCTAATGACACTGGTAATAATTGTTGCATTAATGCATGATAGTCATGGGATTTAAGACCAGAAAGCTTCAAGTCTTCCATTGACACAAGGTTTCTCATGTTAGATCAATAACCTTCAAGAACCTTTAATTGTGATAAAGCTTGGCAAAAAAGCTTCTTCTCCACTTAAGATAGTGTGTAACATGCAAGTGGGAGATAAGTTCAATTTGATTCAAACCTTGGCCCTAATTCACACCTTAAGCCCATCTCCATAAGGTTTAAACTAGAATTAAGTCCATCATTTGTCTTACTTAGAATGTTAAGTAAGGTACTGATGATGCTTTCACAATCATTTTTCTCTATGTGCATTACATCCAAGTTATGACGAACATGTAGGTATTTTCAATACTCAAGATCAAAGAATATGAACTTTCTCTTCTAACAATTTCTAGTTTTGACATTCAACTTATCTCGAGTGATATTATTTTTTCCCCATAAATTACAAATGACATCAATTTTCCTTAGAATTTCTTCTCCACTCAATGGTTGTGGAGGTGATCGAAACTCTTGTTCCCTATTAAATGCCTTTTTCTGTTTCCTAAAAGGATAATTGCAAGGAAGCAATCATCTATGACATGTATATGAGTTCTTTTTCCCATGCTTCAATCTATGAGAGTATGTATCTTCCCCACATATGGGGCATGCAAAATATCTTTTAACTATGCAACCAGATAAGTTTTCATACGCAGGAAAATCATTGATTGTCCATAATAGAACAACTCTTAATGTAAAGAGCTCTTGTTGATGTGTATCATAAGATTCAACCCCCACCTCCCACAACATTTTTAGGTCATCCAATAATGGTGCTAAATAAACATTAATGTCATTTCCGGGTTGTCATGGAACCGATATTAACAAAGACATCATCATAAACTTCCTTTTCATGCATAACCAAGGCGGAAGGTTATAAATGACCATTATAATAGGCCAACAACTGTGTCTACTACTCATTGAATTGTGAGGATTTATACCATTTGCTAAAATGGTCAGTTTAAGGTTTCTAGGTTCTGAAGCAAAATCAGGCCATCTGTGATCAACTAGTTTCCATGATGGGGAATCGGATGGATGACGTAATTTGCCATCAAATTCTCTTTCTTGGGCATGCCATATGAGGTCTTTTGCAACTTTTGGGGATCAAAACAATCTTCTAAATCTTGGAATTGGAGGAAAATACCACATTACTTTTGCAGGGACTCCCTTTCTCTTTTTAGTTTTTGTTCTATCTAACTTCCATCATGAAGTTCCACTAGTTGGACATGAAGATGCATTCTTTAAATCATTCCTATACAATATGCAATCATTTGGAGAAGCATGCATTTTCTCAAATTCCATTCTCAATGCATTCAATGTCTTTTTTGCTTCATACATAGACAAGGGCAACTCATTGTTTAGAGGTAACATATCTCCAACAATTCCCAAAAGCTCTAAAAACTTTTATTAGACCATCCATATTGTGCTTTCAGGTTGTATAATTTCATCAATGCAAACAACTTTGTAAAGTTTCTACAACTAGGATATAAAGGTTTTTGGGCATCTTCAAGTAATGTTTCATAAAATTTTGGGTCATTCTTACAATCATCATGTGCAGCTTGAACCATTTCTACTATACTATCCACATCAGTAAATTGAACCTTATGATGACATTATACCCTACTAGTTGGTGGTCCACTTGGAGTAGCATCTCCATACTAATACCATGTATGGTAACTCTGATCAATTCCATAGAAAAATAAATGCTCTCTAATATTTGGAAAAGTATGGAATATCATATTACCACATTGAAGGTAAGGGCATTGAATCGAGTTTTTATATGCGGAATGTTTTAATGCGAATGCAATAAAACTTTCTACCCCATCCGCATAATCCTTTGATCTCCTATCCTTTGACATCCAAGAACGATCCATTTGATGTACAAGAGAGAAACAAAGCTCCTAGATACCACCAACCACTAAAGTTATTAATAACTATCCTATTAATGGCCTCAAAATATATGATCCACCAATTTCAAATTTCAAACATTTTCACAAAAACTTTTACCAATCCAAAAAACAACAATGTGTAAGTCATCTAGCTATAAGCAATATGACAACAAATATAATTAGTATATCGTGTTATTAAAAAATTAGAATAAAAAATGGATATGAATTCCATCATTATGTTTGGTTTGTGCATGAATAGGAATCAAAAATTAGATGTAACTCTCAATCTTGTGTTCTATTCTCAAGTACACTAAGTTTGAAATTTTAAAAAGTTTGAAAAATACAAAAACACATAATTTCTATAATGCCACAAGATGAGCAAGACATATGGATGGAAATATCTTTTTAATTATGGGTTGAAAATCATTTCTTTTAAATCTAAGTATCTTCTTAACATCATCTTGATTGTTGAATAGTATCAAACATAGACATATGAAAGGGTAATAGTTGAGATAATACCAATACATAAATATTACTATGGAAAACAACAAAAGTCTCTAAATGTTTCAATTAATAGGAAAAAATGGGCTTACTCCATCAAAATTTGATAGAGTACTTAAAATGAGACTTAAAAGTTCGCTTGTTCGATGAAGCACAAAATAAGGAAGGTAAGTAGAAGGATGATACTCAATGATAAAGCTTTCAACGGTTTCATTGAATTTACTCCCAATGAGACAATGATACCATGAACTAAAAAGGTGAACTAATGTGGCTAAGCTTTCAATGAGTAGAAGCAAGTGATTTATGCATGATTTATGCATTCTAACATTTACAACATCCTTAATTAGGTAGTGGTTTCTATCCCATATAGGAATACATAATCCCTATGTATCAATTGCCAATGTACTCAATTTAATTTTAAAGAAATTTTTGCTGCATTTTCCTATAATTCTCCAAGTGCACAATATGGACAAGGCACAATATGTAACCTTGTCCAAATATGCACCCAAAGAACAAGAGAAAAGACTACCAAAATTTCTAAAAATTGAATTAAGAACAAACAATTAACTTCATAGATATTATGTTTTCCTATACTGTCCAATTGGACAATTCAAGCATCATTTGTAGAGAAAAGATCTTTATCACATACTAGACAAATTTAAAAGTTGTCAACTTGAAAATGGCCTAGATAAACCATTTTCACCATTTGACAACTTAAATGTCTTTATTATGTAATAAGAGAAACTTTTTTCTTCCAATGATACTTGAATGGGAACTCTAAGGTTTCATGCATGCATGTTTGATTAAAATTAAATTATTATAATATAGCAACATAACTCTCATTCTATCATGTTTATCTTAAATATGTAGCATTTAAGATGGAGCCATAAGAACCTTTTCACAACTTAGACCAACATCTTCTACAAAAAGGGTTCACACTAAATATAATCAAATTAATATGATTTGACAATTTTAAATGCACAATAAGTAATTATTTTACAAAACAAATAATAAGGCAACTAAAAAAAAACCATAGTGACATGATCATGCAAATGAATTGCACCTACAAAACAAGTAATATGAATTCCACTACTTGTAATAGAATATAAGGCTCAGGAGGAGGTGGATAAGCATGCAAAGGAAAAGTCATGACTGATAACCCACTTGTTGGTTTTAGTACCCATGACCAACATGTTCGCTATCCTAGGTACATAAGGAACTGTTGCCCACTAATCCATGAGTACCATGAACTAGCCTAGCAATTTTTTGACATCTAATTCATCATGACATGCATGGACAAAGTCTAAACTTCACACTCAATAACCAGGATGCATTAACTTTCTCATCCACTTGTACAATTGTCTAATAAATTTCAGAAATGCATATGAGCTACTCCTTGTAGTATGTACAAATTGAAATACACAAAATTAATCTATAAGTGAGTTGTAGGCATACCTGAACTATGCTTATAGGCAAAAATGATATATCCTTGTAGACTCAAAGAACTTTAAAGAATAAAGATGCTAAGCAAGGGTACTCTAGGCAAGGATACATCTACAATTATTGAAAAAAAAATAAAAGAATTACATCACCAAAGAAAGCTTCTATTTGCAAAACAGAAGGAGGTAAGATAGTAGGTTTTTCAATGAAGTTATGAAAGAACCTCTAATCTACATGCAGAAACTATATCAAAGAAAAAATATATCCGACTAATTAAATTTCACATATAAAATATGGGACATATAAAATTATTATCTTTCTTTTTAGGAATAAAGGTAAATTAGTCATGTCTTTTTATTTCCTTTGATTGTAAACTTGTTTAAACTCTATTTGTATTATATTTATTTTTTAAGTAATTATATAAAAGACCTTAGACTTTCTTTCTTCTCTTTGTTTGTGATTCTTTTGAAGCTCATATTTGTGCTCAACTTGGAACAAGCCCTTATATTTTTCTTGAAGGAACATGCATTCTACCATTTTGGAAACATCTTAGTTTAGCTATATGCTGATGCTATAAATTTAAAAAAAAAATTACTTGAATTGCTTCTTTGAATTGATTCTCCAAATAGACACAAGCAAAAACCCCTTTTTATTTATTTTAAAATTTGGAGCATCTTTTAATGTGACTTAACATTACCTAATGAACCCAAGATAAAATGCAATGGCCAAACTCCATTCATCCTGTAGATAATATTGGTGGAATCATGAATTTAGCAGATGGCTCGTAAAGCAGCAAATTGGAACAGAATGGTGCAAAGCCTGGTGAACGTGGGGGCTGAGCTGCCCTCCATTTAGCTTGGGCAATTTCCAACATCGGTCTCATGCTGTGTTTGAAAAATCGGTTATCGATAAGTCGGGACGTGTGGCAATGCGCACGTGGGCGACGGGGCAGTGTCAAAATAATCTTCGATAAATGGTCGGCAGTTTTTTTTTTTTAATTCATCCTATTTTTTAATTTTTTAATTATTCATTTTTAATTTATCATTTTATTTTATACTATCCTTTTATTTTTAACTACTTTCCATATTTATCTCAGTAATTCTATTTTAAAAAATTACTATCACTTCAATCTTAATATTTTTTTTTTATGTTTATCCTATTAATTTTATTTCATTTTAAATGTTTTTGTTTTAAAAAATTAAAAATATTTTTTACTCAAAAATTACTAAAATATAAAAAAAAAAAATGAAATTCTAGTATTTTATAAATTAAAATTAATTTAATAAGATAAATTATTAATAATTTTAATTATTTAAATAAATTAGTGTTAATAGAAAAAGTTATCACTACAAGATTTGTAATAAAATTTTAGAAATTAAATCTCAAACAAAATATGTTATATAAATCAATTTAATTTTTTATTTAAATATAATAAAACATGATCTAATAAAAATATTTTTAAAATTTTAAAATAAATTAATATAAATATATTAAAGGAATTTAAGCTAATTTTTTTTAATAAAAATTTGATAAACATTATCTTTAATCATATTTGTCAATTACACTTACAAAATAACTTTAAAATATGTATTCCTTATTTTATAATATTTTTTTTTAAGTTTTGAAGTGTTTTAATGAATTTCGAACTATTTATTTTAATCGATATTTTTGTCAAAATATTTTTTATATATCCGTAAAATTCAAATCTGATATTTCAAACCTTGGGACTAGTGTTAGTCCATGCTTTGACCCATTCAGCTTTAATGAGTACTAATAATCTTTTCGTCACAATTTTCCAATTTATAAGGTTATAATTGGCTATTTAAAAAGAAGAAAAAATTGGTACCCTGATTGCTTGAAGCCAGTTTGTCAATATTTCTGAGTATATATTCAAGATACATAATAAAACAATAATAATAATTATGGGGTATATTTAATCCAAACTACTGAAAATATATGATAAAATCTAAATCATTAAATAAATTAATAAATAAAGAAACCTAAGTATAAAAGAATAGAAATGGGTACAAACAATGAAATTGAAGTACTAAAGCATGAAACAAATTTATAAAACAATAAGACGTTCAAAATAAAGGGATCTATGCACATGTGGTGCAATTTTGATATGTTGCACAATTCAATAGTGTAGTGAGAACCAAGAGTATACAACATGAATGTTAATATTCTAATAAAAATTTAAGTTATATTTTTTTGTTAAAATAAATAATAATTTTTCTAAAAAAATACCGATTAATAATAATTTATTTAAAATGAATTCTAAAAGATGTACATAACTTTTTAAAAATATATAAATAATCTTTTTTTTCATTTATTTATTTATTTTTAACTAAGGAACATGTTTACTATCTAATTATTTTGAGTATTTTATACCAAATTTATTGTTGAAATTTTTTCTATTAAATGAGTTGCAAATACAAATTCTCTATTCAAGAAGTTCAGGCACAATGGGTTACATTTTTGTACTCCTTGTCCATGAATGCATTTATGAAATGATACGCTAATGTTTTGAAGCAAAATAAATATTTATGGTATATTGATAAGAATTAAAGAACTTCTTGTTTATGATTCTCTCGTCCATCCATATGAGACTTGTAAGCAATGATGAAATTATAGGCTTCTCAAATCAGTATGCATATGATTGGAGATGGTGTATGAAAATAAGGTCATGAAACTTATAACAATAAGATGATTAGCTGCTTCGTAACTTAAATAAAACCTTTTTTCTATTATAAAAACTGAAAAATAAAAAAATTATATAAAAATTTGGTAATTGAATTACATTTAAGAAACCTTAAATGTTGTTAGGTGATATGTCCCATCTTATACTCAAATGGATAAGAATCGGGGCCTATTTCTTAACATTTCAAAATTTAAAGCAAATAGATTCAATGTTTTCTATAGCTTAATATGAAAATAAAAATTTGAGATAATGAAATTATTGTTATATAATGCATTCCATCTTATCCTCCAAATGAATAAGACATTGCCTAACAACTCAAATTTGTGAGCAAATAGATTTTAAAAGGTGAACAATTGGTTGATGATATTTAAGAAATTCATTGTTTTCTCTAACTTAAGATGAATATAAAAAATCTAGATAACGAAATCGTTGTTTCATATGTTTAAAATATAGTACCTTAACAATTAAAAACATATATATATATAAAGATGAATATACAGAGTATTTAAAATCTATTTGCTTATAAATTTAAGTTGTTAAGTAATACCTCCTATCTTGTCCTCCAAATGAATAAGACATTACCTAACAACTCAATTTTATAAGGAAATGGATTTTAAAATGCAAATAATTGATTGGTAATATCTAAGAAATTCAATGCTTGACCTAATACCAATATAAAAATTGAAGATAATCAATACTTAAAATAATATAAAGATGAATACAAATATTATTTAAAAACTACTTGTTTATAAATTTAAGTTATTAGGTAAGACATCCCATCTCATCCACCAAATGAATAGGCCATTGCCTAACAACTTAAATTTGTAAGAAAATAGATCATAAAGTACAAATAATTGGTCAATGATATTTAAGAAATTTAATGTTATCTCTCACTTAAGATTAATATAAAAATTTAAGATGAGGAAATAGTTGTTTCATATTTAAAATACAATATCTTAATAATTAAAAATAATATAAAAATAAATACTGACATTATTTAAAATCCATTTGCTTATAAATTTAAGTTGTTAGATAATACATCCTATTTTATCCTCCAAATAAATAAGATCTTACCTAACAACTCAAATTTGTAAGTAATTAGATCTTAGAATGCGAACAGTTGATGATATCTAAGAAATTCAATACCTAACAACTCAAATTTGTAAGTAATTAGATTTTAAAATATGAACATTTGATTGATGATATCTAAGAAATTCAATTTTTTCTTTGATCTAAAATGAATATAAAATTTTGGTATGAGGATTGTTTGCTCAACTACTGAAACTTAATAAGAAGATCGGAAGGGACAAAACTTATGGGGATATGTTTGCCAATAGAGTGAGGAAAATAAGGAATGGGTAAGCATTTAGTACTTGATTCAAAGAGAAAAGGTTAAATGGAAGTATCAAGAAACATTGGGTTTGGAAATGAAGAAAAAATTAGAACAAATGAACTTTAATTTTTTGGTATTTTCGATACTAAAAGGGTGTTTTGATACGAATGAACAAATGAACATTTTGCTGAGAGAAATGCTTGGAAGGAGTGAGAAAACCTTCTCTCTCTCTCTATATATATATATATAGTCTCTAAAATTAAAATTTAAAACATACATGCATCAGAATGAGTCAGCAACTAATACTACACTCTCAATATGCTAATTATTAACCTTACACAGGCTGTTACTTTATAGAAAAAGAAGAGAGGACAACATGCTCTGAAAAAAGTTCTGAAACGAAATTATGTTTCTTCTTTCAAACTTGAGTAATAGGAGCTGCAGTTGGCTGTGGAGATTGGGTATCGGATTTATTCCCACAAATCCAACGAAAAGCCTTTTTCACGGTCCAGAACAGTCCTTTGAAAGCTAGATATAAACAATAAAGGGGGACAAAGATGAATATTACAACCCCAATGGCAACACCTTTGAGAAATTTTGCAACAAAATATTTGGAAGATTCTGTGCAACGTCCCAGGACTGCTGAACGTAGAGGTGAATATGAGAGAAAAAAAATGGGGACAGGAAGAAATCCAACCACACTCCAAACAGCATTTGTCCAATTATGTGTCATGATCAGGATGATTGTTGCTCCAAACGCCACCGCCATCATTGAGACCGAGAGGATCATACATATAATTCCCTGTGTCAGCTTCTTAAAAAGATATGTTTCGAAGTCTTGTAGTGGAAATGAGGATGTAAGGATGGAGAGAAATTTACCCACAGATGTCAAAGCCAAACTGAGGGAGAACACATCAGCTAATATGAAAACCACAAACAAGGGTTTAGAGTTAAGGATTGGAATACCAGTGTTTTGATTAGGACCTCCTGGTACCGTGTAGGCTGCTGCAAAGGCAACAGTGGCTATGAAAATAGAAAGAATGGTGCAATTCTCAGTGGTGCGCATTAGCCATCCCTTGGCATCTCGATGGAGTCTCTCATTCCTAGCAGCAAATAATTCTTCAGCAGTCTGGTTATCTTTGTTGAGAGGCTTGGTCAAATGCATCTTACAGGCTGACTTCACTTTCTGCACCCACACATACAATCACAAGTAGCACCGTTATTCTAATGTAACACATACAAGCATTTTTGTTCTTTCTAATCCCTCCATTTATCATTAGACTAAATTAAAAATATTAGGGAAAAAAGAAACCTTCAAAGTAATTATTCATGAACTTTTAGGTTGTCTTTGATTCTTAGACGATTCTTAAATAATTTGAGGGAAGTGGAGAAAAATAAAGGGAAAAAGTAGAAGAAAATAAAAAGTGAAAGAAAAAAAAAGATTTAAAATCAACAATCATTTTTATATATTACTTTAAACTCCTTTTACTTATTTTAACTCTTATCTAAGGATTAAATAATTTCAAAATATTCAAGTATTTTTTTATTAATTTTAATTATATTTTATATTTTATATATTAAAACAAAATTGAGAAAATTATTTTTTAATACTTTTTTCTTTCTTTAGTATTTTTCTAATAACTTAAACTTTAAGGTCAATTAGTGGATTTTAACATGGTAAGAGTAGCTTGGTCTTGAGTTTGAATCTCATTGGTGTATTGTTTATTCTCTCTGTGCATTAATTTAACCTTGTGTAAGCCTAAAAAAACCTATAGTGATAACTTGAAGGATCATTTTACAACATTGAAAAGCTAATTTTCATATCATACACAAAAGTGATGGCCAAATAAAAATTGATAGGTGGTAAAAATGATCTTATTTATATTTATATTTGTTAAAAAGGTTCTATTTATCTCTATTTGTGAAACCGATCTTGGTTTTGATAATAATAAAACAAAATTCAAAACTAATAATTTATCCTAAGTATGTTTAGGCAAAAAGATTTTCAAAAAAGCAATAAAAGATAAATTAAATCAAATAAAAATTAAGAAGGAAAGTACCTCATAGAAAAGAAGAGTCAAGACCTATTCCCTAAGATCTTTTTTGTAAAATTGTTGGTGCACTAGGTTCATAGCACATTACATTTTTATTGAACACATAAAATCATCCAAATGTCTAAATAGATTTTATTTTCTTGAATCTAATCCTTCCTAATTAAGCTTTTTTTTAAAGGTTTATGAAGTTGAATAAAAGTTTCCAGGAATTCCAGGCCTCAAGCTAGCTAGGGTCTTTTATACACTTTACAATATAATTGGTTGAAGTAGAGAGGAATCGATTAAGCCAGTTATGCTCGACTTAGTAACCCTAATAACTAGTAGCCAATTGATTAGTCAAACCTAGACTGTGTCTAACTACTAGTTTGAGTTTCTAAATCCTATTTAAACCATTCTTAAATATTATTTAAGCCTTTTTAAAGTGTTTTCAAAGTGACTTGCTTTCAAACTTGTATTTCATCTTAGTACTATAGGAAAACCCATATTTCTTTGTTCCTTATACCCAGATCAGTTTACGTACATGCAAATCTTTCCTAGGCTTTATCTAAATCCTATATTTAGAGAAAACAAGCAATTTTAAACAATAATAAGATTTAGATATCAAAAAAGAAAACTTTAACTTAATTTGAATATTTTCAAATCAAATCCATGCAGTGAAGTATTTGAATGAAGTTGTTGGAAGTCTCATAGACCCACGGTCTTCCGCTCGATGGCTCTTCCTTAAACCTTGGCACTCAACCAATGGGAAGAAAAGAAGGGTAGAGGCTATGACTCTTTCTCTGAAGATGGAAGACAAGTCTCTAGAAGCCCTCCCTAAATGGGCATTTATAAGGTTCTCCATAAGCTTAAGTGACTTGAGCCCATTAGGGGCTTGGGTCACTCAATCTAGACTAAAAAAGTTCTTAATTGATTAATTAACCCAATACGGCTATCCAATTAATTAATTAACCCAATTTAGAGACCTTGTTCACTAACTCATGTGCAATCTTATGTAATTATCAAAATATTTGTATGCATAAAAGTGAACCAAGAGCCAACCCAACTCTCAGACAATGTCATCAAGGTATGTGAGCTTGAGCGGGAACCATTGGAACCCATAAGAGAATTAATTCCATAATAATTCACTTTTGAAGTTAATTCAACATCCCACAATAGAGAATCAACTACACTTCAGTATCCTATGCAAATAACAATGAGACAAAGCTTGGATTTGTGATCTACTGTCCATTGCATGTAGAGTACTCCCCATGAACTGGTGTCTATAATCTAATAACTTAATGTTATATCACCTATCAAGATTACCCTTCCAATCCTTGAATTACATATCTCACTTACTATATGATTAATTGACATACTCTACCTTAAAAAAGCATATGTCAGGTTTCCATTAATGGAAATGCTATGACCAAATTCTTCTAGATCACATGCCCTTTGAATCAACTAAGGGACACACTGTCTCAAACCCATAAGATATTATGGCTCCTCTATAAGATATTATGGCTCCTCTATTAAGAATACCTATTACCACCACTAGCCTCCATCAACAGTGACTCCATCCATAAGGATATGTGACCACCTTAGGGTCTTACCCATGGGTCAAAGACTCAATACCTTCTCAAGGTTGAGAGTCTATGCAGTATAGTAGCTTGGTGAATCATGATAATTAATTAATAGTCTTACATCATGATTCACCATTAGTCTTATCTAGTGTGCATTGCGTACACTAGTACACTCACTGTGGGAAAACCATCCTGATAACCAAGACAAGTCATTCCTCCAATTAAGAGATAGTGCACTAAAGTCTCATGTGGACTTCCCAAATCCATGACCCGATTGTGGACTACTTATCACTCTACAAGGAACCCATGACATGGATCTTTTGTGCAACTCCTAATACACCCAAGTCATATACAATGCAAGTGATGTGAGCATGTATGTTCAAATAACCAATTAATGCATATGGGAAACCAAAAAACATAGATAAATAAATTTATAAATGAATCTCAATTCATTACTTTATGTCATGCTTTATAGGACTCAATCCTAACAAGAACACCATTCAATTCTAGTTTTTGTATATTCCATTGTACCAAAATTGTAAACTAGAAGTTTTATTCTTATCAAATTTTTTCTTATACATCTTGTGAGTTAGGCTTAATTGTATAAGGTATCAATTTAGTGAAAAATTCAAGTGTGAGGTATCATTCCCTTACCATTTTTAGAAAATCATGCTTTAAATTAGAAAATGCTCTAAGATTGAGAAAATTTTTATTTGAAATATATTTTCAAATGAAAAACAAAAAGAAGAGGAAAAATGATGTTATTGTTATTATTTATTTTTTGTGACATCATTTATGATTGATAAATAAATTCTCTTATTATACTTAATTGAGACTTTTTGTTGATGACAAAAAGGAGGAAAATTAGTAATAAGTTAGTATAGTACTAGGATGATAATATTTGTTTTAGCAATCTTGAATATTGATGCTTCATACTTCAATTATTATATACATGCATGCATCCTGTTTGTTATCTTACCAATTGCTAATTGCTCTTTGTGTTGTTAATATTTTGGTTATATTATTTTTTAGCACCAATATAATCCTTAAGATTCTTAAAATTGAACATTTTCTAAAAATCAAGGAGCATATATTAAGGGGGAAGTATTTGAGCAACTTTGATTTTGTCATCTCAAAAAGGAGGAGATTGTGAAAGTAAAGTTTGGTTAATTTTTGTTTTGATGATAATAAAACAAAGTTTGACACTAATGATTTATTCTAAGTATATTTAGACAAAAAGATACCTAAAGAAGCAATAAAAGAAATATCAAGTCAAAGGAAAATCAAGAAGAAGGAGAAAACTTCAAAGAGAAGAGGAATAAAGACCTATTATCTAGGATCTTTTTGTAAAGTTGTTAGTGCACTAGGTTCATATTACATTACTTTTTTTAATTGAAACACATAAATTCATCTAAGTATCTAAATCGATTTTATTCTCTTATAAACTAAATGATTTCATGTTCTTAATTAAAACTATGAATCTAATTCTTTCTAAACTTGTTTTAAAAGATTTATGAAGTTGAATATAAGTTGTTAGAGGTTCCAAGCCTCAAACTAGGTCTTTTATGCACTTTACAGTGCAATCGTTGAGGTAAGGAAGAACATGTTCAATTGAGGTGCACTTGCACTTTGTTTCTTTTAGTAGCATGTGTTCAACCATTGAGGTTAAGCCTCAACTAGTTGAGCCGATTAGCCAACAATAATCACAATGGCTAGTAGTTTGTCAATCGGTTCATCAACTTGTTAAACCTAAACTATGCTTAAGAAGCATGACTAGTTTAGGTTTCTAGCTCTTATTTAAAGGCTCCAAGATTCTTGTATTAATGGGAAAGAGTTCTAAATGATTATTAAATATTATTTAAGCTTGAAGGAGTATTTTTAAAGTGTACTTAAAGAGTTCATCTTAGTGCACCGTTCAACCTTATTTTTCTTATATTCCATTATGCAAAAATTGTAAACTAGAAGTTTTATTCTTATTTAATATTATTTTATGTACCTAGTGAGTTGGGCTCAATTGTAGGGTATCACTTGAGCGAAAAATTTAAGTGTGATGTATCACATAAGTTTTGCCAAGTGTGAGGTATCTCTTGGAGATCTTCAAGAGTAAGGCATTTCTCAAGGAAAAATATAAGTGCCCACTTAAGCCAATTAATCAAAGTGTAAACCTTGAAGGCTTGATTTGGAAGCTTTGGGATAGTGGAATCTCAAGCAAGGGATTGAATCTTAAAGAGAGTGGATATATGCTAGGTTGCTTGAACCACTATAAAATCTTAAGTTTGCATTTCTCTTTTCCTTTACTTTCTTTACTTTATATGCAATTGCATTTCATTATACTTGTTATATTATTACATACAATTGCCACTTGCTTTTTATATTTAAATTTGTTAAAAGCAACCATCACCCTATTCACCCTCCCCTAAGCAATTATCTTAGGTTGGTATAGTCAAAACCCTAACACTATTTAATTAAGACTTATTTACTGCATCTAGGTTTTATTTCTTAGTACCTTGGTTTTATTTGGAATCTAATGATCTAAATTTTATTAAATACATTAATGACACAAATTTGAAATTTAGTACCTAATAAGTACCTTATCATTTTCCTAACTTGGATACATATTTTCCATTACTTAATAACTTATTATAATTAGTAATGAAGATTAATAATTAAATGACTTGCCACAAGTGTATGCATGAGCACAATGTTTATGGTTATCATTAATGGGTAAGTAGAAGTGCACCTTAAACAACAGCAACTCTTCTTGTAGTTGGGATGCCGGGATTTGCATCTTTTCACTAGCTTGACTTTTTCTTTTTAGGCCAACCATATGTAGTAAGGAGTTCCCTTTGTTATCTGTAGCTGATAATAGACTTCTTGCAAGCAATTCAGATTTTGATACTATATCAAAAATTTCAATATGACGGTAAAGGATTGCCACATGTAGTATGTTCATTCCCTCCTTATTAATATGCTCAAGTGCTTGAGGATGACAAACCAGTATTTCTTCAACAATGTCTTGAATGTTTGATATTGTTGCCAAAAATAATGGAGTTTCATCACTCTTCTTGTACTTGTAGTTGGTTGAACTTTCTTGGTAGTTTTGCCCTTCATTTTCTTGGAAATTTTGGCCTTTCTTTTCTTGGGATATTTTTTCTTCCTTTTCTATATCCAACTCCTTAATCTCACTTGAGCCAACTTCTTGAGAATTAACACTAGCATGCCATGATGTATCATTCTTTACCAAAAGCTTGACGAGTCCTTGAAGTGAATAGCATCTGCTTTTAGTAATATGAGACATGTTAGATTACTTTTACATAATTTATTGAAATACAAAAATGTATCACAAGTAAATAATCTAGTATTATATGATGTTGAGGAATGGAATATTATTATATTGAAAAGGGTAATTGAAGTCTAATAGTACATATTAATCCAACCACAATAGCTTTCAATAATATATTTGTAATTTAATCGGTTATAAAGGGTGAGCAATATTTTACAATTTCTTTTACAAGTAGTGCGTAGATGGATCTATAAAGAAGATTTTGTTTTCCTTTTCTCTTTTTTTAATATTTTATAAAGGCCTTTTAAAGTAATAAAAAATTGGGTAATTGCCAAAAATGAGAAATAGTCACATGGAAAAATAGTTTCATTTCTTTTCTACATTGCATTTGTATTGAAATATCATTTCTTTTATATTTAATTTATTCAACATTGCCTTGGTATGATATCTATTTGTTTATACCTTAGAGTTGTTCTTTAAAAGTGTGATCTTTGTATGAAAATATTTATTTTTTAAATTTTCCTTCTTTCACTTTGAGTAAAATAAAAATGGGTTCTAGAATATGTGCATGTGAAGGATTCCCCTTTTGGTCACTCCTAATCATATAATTATTTATCTACCAAAAATTTCACATAGCGTGGCTAAAAGTTATATACCTAAATTATTTAATAATCTCCTATACAACTTATGTAACCTATCATAACTTAATTTATAGAACCAAATGTTTTTGAACAAAAAAATTATATATATATAACTTATAAAATTTTCAATTACCATTTTCAATAATCACTTAATAAATTTGAGTTTAAATATAGATTTATGAGGGATTTTTTGTCATCCATTAGAAATTGGCATCATATGGTTTAGAAAACATCATTACTTTGTACTTGATTATTATGATTTACATATTTAACTCTCATTCCTTTCTATAACTAAGTTATGTTTCTTCATTTCTTTATTCAATGGTCAAGATTTACCCATGCACATTAATGACTCAAATTCAAAATTCAATAAAATAATAAATCGGTATCCTAAATTTTTTTCTATGAAATCTAAAAGAACAATTGAAGCCTTTTTTAGCCTAACAATAGGCTTGGGTTGAGTATTGAGTCTTTTGAGCATTTCAGATGTTGGTCAATCAAGAATTGTTGTATGTTCAAGAAAGAATTCATGTAGTTTGAGAAGCAATTTGCAAAACCTATTAATAACATTTGTCTAGTTACAAATTGAAGTGAAAAGCTACCCATGTGTGTTTTTTTAATTTGTTTTCCTTTAAGGAATTATGTATGATAAAATTTATCAAGTATTTAGTTTGAATATATTTAAGGATATAAAAGAAATAATGATATATGTATAATTTTTTACTATAAATTGTTTTATAATTTATTTATAAATTTTAGTTTTTTGATATTTAATTATTATACAAAAAAAAAAATAAACATATTCATTAAGAATATTATTATGATAGTTTTTATATTTTGGATGATAAGGCAATGAAATTTACAAATAAAAATTGTTAGCCCGAGGGTTCTCCTAATCCTGTTTTAATGATAACAAACCATGGTTAAGTAGCTAATTGGTTTAAATTATAAAGAATTTCAAGTGTTAGTTTGGAAATTCATCAAATGACTCAATGGATTCAAGATCAAGACATTTGGAAGACCTTTAATCATAAGAAACATATGTAAGATGAATGCATGGGTGCATTTAGGATTTTTTATGAATTCCCCAATTTTTTATGGCCAATGCCAAGGGAATTTTGATTTTTGGTAAAAAAAAATTGACCATTTTCTAAGTATATATTTATATGATGTTCTATATGATGCATATGATTGCATGCTGTGAGAGCATCACTCAAGTACCCCCCTATGGTCTCTTCCTTTCCCAAGTATTCAAGGATGTTGGCATTAACCTTAGTAGAGAGACGAACTTTGAGGATCCCAGTACATATGATACATATGATGATCAATCCATGGGGTGAATGAAATTTGAGAAGACTCCAGATGCTTTTTGGATCAGAAAAGCAAAGAGAGCATTGCCACGGGGACAACAGTAAACACACCTTAGAGTTGAGAAGGAGGCAAGGATTAGGTAAATGAAGAGTGGAGTAGAACCTCAGGGTAGACTAGACCCTCAGAGTGGCTACTAGCAGAGAGGGCTCGAGCTTGATATTCCCTTACTTCAGGCAGAGATTCCTTCATAGATCAGGGGTGTTTAGTTTGAGTCCACTTTCTCTAAGCCGATGATGACTCAGCCGGCTTTTATAAACGGACCATCTATTCAACCATTATACACCGAGCCCTCCTTCTCTAAACCAGCATTCACTGAGCCCACCTATACTAAGATACCACAGCCTCAAGTACCTTCTATTCCTAACCATGCTCCTTGAATGGATTTATTTGCTCAAATTAGCTTTCTTGGTACTTGTATGGTGGAGCTTGTAGTGGTCAGTGACACATGATTTTATTCTATGGAGGATAGGATGGATAAGAATCAGACTGCGTTCACTTCACAGTTTGAGTATCTCCAATAGAGGATTAATTGCATTAAGGATTGCATGGTGCGTTAGCATGAGGACATTATGGCCTACTTGCGTTCCGTGTTTCTACCTCCACCTCCTCAATCTTGATTCATTTAACAACTCCCTTGTTCCTTTTTATGTTGCTAAAGGGAAAGATATTTTAGGATCTAGAAGGCTAGATATAAGAGACTCATACATGCATATCATCTTTGTTAGATCATACATTGCTTATCTTTAGTTATGTTAATTTGATTGGACATATGATGTACTGACTAATACATTTGACTTATGATATATGATATGCCTATATATTTGATGACTTGTATTGTTTGTTGTTGCAATACTCTCTAACATGTCTTGATCTTTTTGTTTTCAATTCTTAAATTTTGATTGTTAATTCATGATTGGTTTAAGGGGAAGATTTTTTTCCTCCTAGGTAACCAAGGTTTTTCATCATAAAAAAGGGGGAGATTGTTACCCTAAGGGTTCTCCTAATCATGTTTTAATGATAGTAAATCATGGTTAAGTGGCTAATTGATTTGAGTTATAAAGAATTTCAGGTATTAGTTTGGAAATTCATCAAAGGACTCAATGGAGGCAAGATCAAGACATTTGGAAGACCTTTAATCATAAGAAACATATGTAAGATGAATGCACAGGTGCACTTAGGATTTTCATATACATTTTTAAAAACTGAGTTTATGCATTAAAGTTACATTTTCATCAAAAACCCAAGTTTTATCAAATGAACCTTACGCAAATCATTTAAAAATTGGCATATTAATTTACTTAAAGACCTTGCCAAGTGTTAGAAGAGAAAAAGAAAAAAAAAAAAGATAGGTTTTAGGCCAAAAAAGATGAACCGGTTGAGGCAGTGGCCAATGGGCTCAATCAACTAGGGTACCGATCGACCAGTTACACTTTCCCAATCAATTTCCAATCAAGAGATGCAAAAAATATACTCTCTCTTCCAATAGCCTTTCTTTCTCGGTCGAGGGATATCTCTTCCCGATCGAGGTCCAGTCAAGGCCTAATGGCCACCTATCATGCATTTAATGCCCAACAGCTAGTGAACCAATCGACCCCCAACTTGACCAGTCAAGACTACTTTTTGGCATTTTGGCTCCTGACGGTAGAAACCTATAAACTGAGAGTTCCACTTCATTTATGAGTAAGAGAACACCTGAATTTATTTGTTTACCTACTTGTTCTTATCGCAAAAGCTCTCATTCTTTCTTTGGTGCATTAAACCTTCATTTGCATATTCCTTTGTGCACTCATGTGATTCTTCTTAGCTTTTAAGTTGTATTTGAGCCCTTGTTGAGTTAGGTTGAGAGATTTAAGCTTATTATTTGAGTGTTAAAAGCTTCAAGTGAGTAGAGATTTGAAGGGATTGTATAAGAACCCATTGAAGCCAGAATCCAAGTGTAAAGGTGATTAGAAGCTTGGTTGAAGCTTCAAGTATAGTGGAACCCTTACTCGGTTAGGAGCTTGAGGAGAGTGAACATAGGCAAGGAAGTGTTGAACCACTATAAAATCCAAGTTTGCTTTATCTAACCTTATCTATTTATATTTGTGCTTCTTGTGTTTAAATTTATTGTGTTTGAAAAAGAATTTTAATATTTCAGGTTTTATTTTAATATTTCTTTTTTTTTTTTTTTTTGCATGGGATGTCAAAATATCATAAATATCAACAATTGGTCTTTCTCTTGGTGGACCAATATTCTATCGATATATTTGACAATATTGTCCAATTTTTGGCAAGCAAAGATTTCAACCTTTTTTTTTTTTTTTTTTTTTTTGTATCAAGGCTAGTATGATATATCGAAATTTTGATTATATTTCTAGAAATTTTAATCTTTGTAAATAACTACTATGTTTTAATTTTAAAAATAAAAAATAAGAAGTATATCCAATTGATACCTTAGTGCTCATTTAGATATGCTTATTGGTTTTTATTTTGAAGGGTAGAAAATAATAATAACTTCTATAAAATATATAAAATACAATAACTTTTATATAAAAAGTACAAACTTAACTTATGTTCTTAAAAATATCAACTTAATTTATATTTTTAAAAATTACTTTTAAATTTTCTAAAATTTGAAGTAATATTTTTTTAAATATCTCATATTTTTTAAAAATTTTAAAAATCATTTTGTTTTTTAATTAAGTTTCAAAGAGTTCTTATATTTTATAGAGATATGATGATTACTTTCTATTTTAGAAAAGAGAAACAAAAAGTTTATCCAAATTACACCTTATTGTCTATTGGAGACACTTATTATTTTTTATTTTTAAATGTAGAAAATAGTAATAGTTTCTATATATATATATATATATATATATATAAATAAAATATAGGATTTCTTAGAGGTTTATATTGAAAATGTTATGGATTTAAAAATTGATTGAAAATTGAGATAATAAAAAAATTTACTATCTTAAATTATAAAATTTATTAAAGTAATTTTTAAAGACATAAGATATGTTTACCTTTTGTTTTAAAGTTTTCACTTTTTATTTAGATGTCTCATATTATATATATAGGAAATGGAAATAGTGGGTGGTTTGAAGGCCACTAAATAATAAATGTGATATCCTACATTGGATAAGGGAAAATGTTTTTAATGTTATATATATATATATATATATATAGACTTCTTTTAACCTTGTAGACACATTTTAAAGTCGCGAAGGCCCCTTTAGGTCCATAGTGGTTAATATCTACACGATTGAAAGCGATTCATTATAGATGTATCAAAGTTGATCCTCGACTCCTATATGGGGGTTTCTTTTGGCTTCATGAGAAGTGTTTCTCTATTTGACCCTACAATCTCGTGAGACACAATGAGTATATTGTATTTATATGACAGAGGAGGGGTTGGGGTATTTATGTCTCACATGGGATAGGGGAATATATATATATATATATATATATATATATATATATATATATATATATGAGTCATCTTAATCTCATAGACATTTTAAAGTTGTAAGAGTCCCTTTAAGCCCAAAGTAAATAACATCTACACAATTGAAATGAGACCGTTACAATAGATATAATTTTTAAAACTGAGATTAGAAACAAGAAAGGAGGTTTTCTTGGTCAGACCATGGGTGGGGCATTTTTACAAAAGATTGATCATATTCTTCCTCCTCTTGGCTAGATGCATTAAATTGAAACAAAATCTTATTTACTTAGGAAGTATGTCCAAATGAAGCACTAAAATTTAAATTTCTAATTATATTTAAAATTTCTTATGCAAGAGCTTTTAAGAACACTAACCTTCAAAATAAATAAGTATGGTGCTTAGCAAAACTTTTCATATCTCACCTTTCATCACTTGTCTTGCTGTTGTCCTTGGAGGGCCACTCTGGAAAAGAACTTCAATTGTGAGATGTTTGGGCCACTATTTGTTAGGGAAAAAAAAAACATATGTAACAGAAAAGGAAAGAAGCACTATTTAACAATTATAAGAAGTTGAGGTAAATAAATAATGGTGAATGGATATGAAAAAGAACCAAATTTTATTAAACAAATCCATTAGACCAAATCCTTATTTTACTAGACAGGAAAATTTGAGGGAAAAAAAAATTACATCCATTAGAGCCCCATTTCGTAAAATGGAAGAAATTATAAACATTAAATTTTGCTTGCTCAAGTTCCATTCTACACCATGCATGGGTTCTATTCTATTTATTGAGTGAATAAATATTAAATCCATCAAAATATGTTCAATTGAGTTGGATTAACTTGAAAGCTTGAATGTAAACCATACATTGTTTTATAAGATAGCTAATTAATTTGTTTCCAAACTATATTTTTCAGAAAAAAAAAAAAGGAGAAAATATATAAAACTATATTTAGCATTCCAAAATTATGTTAATGCCCATACCCAATTTCTAAAAAATGTTATTATCTAAATAAATAAAAAAACAAAAGTAATCGAGTAAATGAAGAATAGATATTGATGAGGAAGGAGTTAAATGTACTATACTGGAGTTAATGAGTTTCTCCATGAGTCCTTGTGGCGGTCTTGTTGAGATCATGAGTTCTTCCATGAATCCTCGTCTTGTTTTTATTTTCTTCTTTTCAAATGCAATTGGATTGCATGCAAGATATTGAAGAGCAGTCATTGAATCTTGATCTCTTTCTTCAATTAAATATGAGTAGCTCTCCGCAATAAAATGGGCCAAATCTATTTCATGTTAATTTTGTAGAGATAACACAAAAAACAAAAATGTTAGATTAGTGACCTAATGTTGTCTTTGCATCCCAAAAAATATTTGACAAAAAGAAAATATACATAAATTATCCTATTTGATTAATTAAATAAAATCAAAATTATTTAAAATTGATAAATTTTTATAAACTATTTAAATAAACAAAGAAAAACAAAGAAAAATAAATTTGAAGATGATATTTAAGTAAAGCTTATTGATTTTAAACTTATTATTAACTTTTTAATTTTTAATTTTTAATTTTTCTTTATTTGCTTTCCTTGATACTTTCTCCATTTCTAAGATCCACATGGCATGCACCTAGACTAAAGGGCATATGCAAATTATCTAAAACGTGTAACTTAATATTTTTTTTACTAGTAACATTTATGTTTTGAACTTTGGAAAGAAGACATGACATGATATGTCCCCTTAAAGTATAAACTCCCTTTGTACAAACCCATCACATGCCTTTCAAGCTTAACCAATTAAATATGAAGTTTTTAAATTATTTTAAGTGGGTTATGAATTTTCTTAACCAACATAGTTTTGGGTACCATTTTTAGGCCTAAAAAAGAGGTTTTGAATAATAAAAACTCTTTTGTTGTATATTTGATTACATTTAAGAAGTTGTTTGGAGAAAAATATTAAGACTTAAAAGTAGCAAAAGTAACTGTTGGCCAAAAAGGGCTTTGGGAAGCTAATATTTCTTTAAAAGTTTATTTAAAAAATTATATCAATATTTATAACTTCGTTTAAATTTGGTAACCAAGCATGTGTCCGGGTACATTTTTAGTATTTTTTAAGAGTAAAATATAGTAATAAATTCTATATAAAACTAGAACCTTATGTCTTTAAAAAATTTGCAATTTGAGGTAGATAAATTAAATATTTTGATACCCTAATTTGTAAAACTATTTTTTTTTTCTTTTTTTCTTTTTTTTATACGTTCATTGCTTTTCAATGTAAGTATCTAAAAAATTCTGGTATTTTATATGAAGTTATTATTATTTTGTAATTTTAAAAATAGAAATGAAATGAAAATAATAAATATATTTTCAAGAAATTAAATATATTTCTTAAGAAGTTCCTTTAAGGAGGAGTTAAGCTACTTCAAACAAGGCTTTAATTAGAATATGTACTAATCTTTTAAATTTTCAGCACTTTGGTTTATTAGAAAATGCTATCTAAAGCTTTGTTTGGATTGTAAAATATAGTAGAAAAAATAAAAATAGAAATGAAAAGTTAATTTACCTTGAAAATAATGAAAAAAAATAGAATAAAAAATCATTTGAAAAAAGGAAAAGAAATAATGAGTTTTCATGCACTCGTGTAAAAATAATTCAAATTTTATGTATTCAAGGGTTAAAAATAGTACTTAAGATGATCAAAAGTAATACCTATATTATTAAAATGTAAAAATATTAATTATTTTTATATAGCTATTTGAAATTTATATTTTATAAACTTGAGTTTTTATTTATGGTTTTTTTTCATTTTAAGTCTATGAAAATACACTTTTTCAAAAAAATAAAATAGAATGAAAAATATTTAAAGTTTATATATACAAGAGAGAAAGAAGAAAAAGAAATTGCGAGAATGATATAAGAAAGATCTATTATGTTGAATTTTTTTTTATATATATAAATATTTATTCAAAATTTTCTTTTTTGGACTTTTTCTTATTGTTATTTTTCCATTTCACAAACATATTTTCCATCATCCTCCTATTTTCACATCTTGCAAGAACATGAAACATCCTCACCTAACGTACCTAGATTGGTTGGGGGTTAGCCTTCCTTAACCTACACTTGGGATAGCCTGTAATTTCCATATTTAATAATAGAAATGAATATTATAGGAAAAAACTTGCAGATGAATTGAGAGAAGAACTCACCGAAACACTCGGTGAAGATGGAAATATGAAGAACTGTTGTTCTATCATTCCTCTGCAAATACTGTTTACCATCTTCTGGATTTCGTTCCGTTAGTTTCATTTCCCCAGCCAGAAACTTAAACATTTCAGTTTGGCCGTAGCGGGCTGCACAAAAAATAGGCGTCTCTCCTAAGTCGTTACGCGCAATTAGCAACTCTGGATCTCTCTTCAACATCTCCTCCGCCACATCTTTCATAGTATCACTGGCCGCTACTTCGTGGAGTATATTGCTGCCGGCGTTGTTTTTTGTAGCGGCAAGTTCATGGTTGCTTTTTTATTTTATTTGATGAAAAATTATGATTTTTAGAAAAAGACTTGGAATCGCCACTTATTCTTGTTTTATTTTTTAAGGAAAAAACAAAATTAAAAATTTAAAAAAAAAAAAAAAAAAAAAAAAAAAAAAAACTAAATGTGACTCTTGAAGGAAAAACAAATTTACGAAAAATCGAGTTTAGGTTTGAGGGTCAGGTTATTAGAAAGATACGGTAAAAACCGTAACACCCTTTTAAGTCCCTAAAAATGAATATCTACTAAATAAGATGAAGCAAATGTGGCAATTAATAAGGAAAGTAATTGATACCAATGAAATGATCAAATAGTAAAACGAATCATGCATAAGAATAAGCAAAGTGGGAGTAAAATCGTACCTTAATAGCAAGTAATAGTGCGTTATCATAGAAACAAGGTTAGTTCAAGTACAAAATTATCACATGCATATCAAAAAACAATCCAAAGATCAAACAATGTCCTTTAAGCATAACAGTCGACAATCAGAAGAGAAAAACTCATATATAGGACCCTCACTAAAGCCCAATTGATTTTGCATGAATCAATCTCACAAATTCCATTGTTTTGGAATTATGAAAATGATCTTCATACTTATTAAAAATCAAGAAAAACAAAAAATTATTTTAAAATCAAAGAAAATTTGTACAAGTGCATACCAAAATGAAAATGACAGCAGACTTATTAAAATCAAGATTTTTCGCGACCTAAAACCTTAATAAAGGATGAAAAGTTGTAGAATTAAAAAAATATTTAAAACTGGAGTGGAATTAAAATTATTTAAAAGAAAACTAGAGTTTTAAAATTTATTTGAAAATTGAAATTTTGAAAATTATTTGAAAATTAATTTGAAAATTGAAATTTTGAAAGATTATTTGAAAATGGGAGTTCTTAAAATTAAATTTAAAAATTAAGGTTTTAAAATTTAAATTTGAAAGAAATTGAAGTTTTAAAAATTAATTGAGAATTGGAATTTTGAAAATTAAATTATGAAAATTGGAATCTTGGAAATTATTCGAAGATGTAATTTTATAAATAAATAATAATAATAATAATAATAATAATAATAATAATAATAATAAACAAATTTAAAAATTGAAATTTTGGAAATTAAAAATTAAATTCAAAAATTAAAATTTTGAAGAATTATTTAAAAAATGAATTTTAAAAATAAACAAATAGAATAATAATAATAATAACAAAAATATAATGATTAAATAAATAAATATGAAAATTGAAATTTTGGAAATTAAGAATTAAATTTGAAAATTGAAATTTTGAAGAATTATTTAAAGATCGAATTTTAAAAATAAATAAATAAATAAAATAATAATGACAAAAATAATAATGATAAAATAAATAAATATGAAAATTGGAATTTTGAAAATTGAAAATTAAATTTGGAAATCGAAATTTTAAAAAATTATTTAAAGGTGAAAATTTAAAAATAAATAAATAAATAAAATAATAATGATTACAAAAATAATAATGATAAAATAAATAAATATGAAAATTAAAATTTTGAAAATTAAAAATTAAATCTAAAAATTGAAATTTTGAAGAATTTGTTAAAAAATGAAGTTTTAAAAATTAAATTTGAAAATCGAAATTTTAAAAAATTATTTAAGAATTGAATTTTTAGCAATCATTTAAAAATTGGAATAAAAATGAGATTTTTGAGAAATCGGGATTTTAAGAATCATTTAAAACAAAAAAATTACGGAAATCAAACTTGGACACGTGAAAAAAAAAAAAAAGTTCCGCCATGAGACCACAACTGCATCATTTCACTGCCACTTATTTATTCTGAAAACTTGAAGTGCCCTGCCACTTATGAAAATTCCCATGCCACCCTTGACTTGTCATTCCGTTTGCTTACACCGCCTTATGTCATTAGTTCGCTACCAGCTTCTGGAGGTGAAGTAATGAAGCCCCACTTCTCCATGAAATGCACCAACTTGCTGCCTATTTACACCTGGCAGCACCTAAATCACCATGCAGGGCCTCGTTCCACCTCCCAAATGCGGCAACCCTGAAATCCTTTCCAAGCTTCCTTTCTCATCTTTGCTTTCCCCGCGTTCAACTTATCCATTCCGAAAAAGAATTTTTGAACTGAAGTTCCCAAGTCTCCAGCTGTATATGCTTCATTCTTGAGCACCTGTTGTTGAAGATACTTGGCACAAAACTTTGCAACTACCTTACCTCCATAGCCATCACAAACACCAAAAAAACGAAGTGGAAGCATCCAGATCAGGGTATGCAGCATGAGCATCTTCCATGGTTGCGCGCCATCCTTGCATGGATGATGAACCATATCTAACCCTGCCATTCTCACCATCCTCAGATAACTTCTCAGTTTTTGGGGTGCTCAGGTATATACCCATCTCTAGCTGCGCGATTGGCTCAGATTTATGTTCTGAAAGCTTGAACTCTAGGACTCTGTTCTCTGCCTTCTGGAAGGCTAGAATCCTCCTGTCAAGCTCTTTCGCAAGACCGTCCCCCTTCCTCTTTTGTTGTCGTTCCTCCCCTTGATGAATCCACAAAGCTTTTATATCCTTCCCAAGGCTTTTCATGGCCCGGGAAACAGTCTCGTCCGGCAACTTCTGTAAGAAAAATAGCCAATCATGGCAGGTTATGAGCAGCGGTGGCCCATCGGCTCGGCATGGCGGAGCTGAGCTTCTGCCTCGTGAGCAGAATTCAACCTCAGGGACTACGAACTTGGAGAGCCATCCATGGAGAGCTTCAAAAATGGAACCGTGGGCGTGTTCACCTCCCTGCCGGTCAGTTCTGTCCAGAAAGACTTCCCATTTCGTGTCACAAATTGAGCTGTGAGATTAATAACATCCAACTCTTCCCCTGTAATCCCTTCTGGAAGACGAACAGCGCATTGCTCAGTCTCTGGGGGGCTCAAGAACCTTGCGGAATGGTTTAAACTGGGACGAGGGCTCAGGCTTCATCAATGTCTCACTATTGTCGGCAGGTGGAGCAGATGGGGTAGATTCAGGAGCAAAAGAATCTGCAAGTTGTGAAGGAATCTGCTGTGCAGAGGACTGATTCTGAGAGCGAAGTTCAAACAGGCGGTGTTGGAGGTATGCATGGTAGGGATCCGAACCATTCAAGAAATTGAACTTTACATTGCCAGCATGAGCATCGGTAAATGAAGTTCCAATAGGGGTTTCTGCTCTCAGACCCAATTCCTCAACAGTGACACTTGAAATCAATGCGAACCCACACACAGGGGAGGCACATACGGGGAATGCACAAAACAAGGAGGAAATACAGAAAAAGAAAGAAAACAGGAAAAAAGGAATGACAGTAAAAATAGGCCAGACTCTGATAGGCGTAGTGAACAAAGCTCCAAATCATGCATTCTCAATGAGCTTTAAGAGTAAATGAAGAGACCAAAAGAGAATTCGGAAAGAGAATGAAACATACTTCTGAAACAAAAGACACGAAAAAAGTCAAGGAATAATCTCCAGATTCAGCAATCACCGTACAACTTTGGATATCCATACATAGCCAACTAATAACACCCACACATAAGCAACAAATAGAATGCCAGAAACTCAACAAGAACAGAGTGAAAATAGTGATATGCATAAATAATCTGAGAGCTGGGATAATCATACCTGAGAAATCTCCCTTACACGCAATGTTTTCTACACCTATAATTCACCCCGAAGCCCACGATAAATTCTCTCTTTTTCTGTGTATCCCACTCTCCCCGTCAAACTGGAGAATGCCCTCTGCTCCAAAGAAGAAGGAAAAAAAACAAAAAACCTTCCTTTCTTGCCCACCCCCCAGATTTGTCACCCTCTCCTTTTTCATCCTCCAGATCCCAAAACCTCACCTGCTCCAAAGAAAAGTAGAAAAGAATAATAATATATTGAAAAAATCCTCTCCTTTTTCATCCTCCAGATCCCAAAACCTCATCTGCTACAAAGAAAAAGTCTCTCCCGTCCCATCTTGATCCCAAAACCTCATCTGCTACAAAGAAAAAGTCTCTCCCGTCCCATCTTGATCCCAAAACCTCACCTGCTCCAAAGAAAAGAAGAAAAGAATAATAATAAGAATAATAATAAAAACTTCACACGTCTCTCTCCCGTCCCATCTTCAAAAAAATCCCCTCGGTAACAGTACCAAGGGTCTCCAAAAAGCCCGCGGCTCGACCCAAGCTCGGCCTGGCCCAACGGGCTAAAGTCCGACCAGAGCCCATTTCTGGATGGGCCGGGCCATGGGCTCCAATTTAGGCCCGGCCCGACCCGATAGGCTGGCCCGTCTGTAGGCCTGCCACTTAAAAATATATATATATATATATATATATATATATATATATATATATATATATATATATATATATATATATATATATATATATATAAATATTCAAGAAATAGAAAATGCTACATTAATAAAAATATTCATTGCTAACTATTTTATTCATTGAATGTATACGTTACATTTGAAAATGTGGGAAAAGTTTACATCATTACAAAATAAATATATTACAACTAGGTTGACACCTACTTATTTGTCAATCATTTGTACTTTTCAACTACAAAAATAAAAATAAAAATATGACATACATTTAGTAAAATATTTTAATCATTATCTCTTGGCGGTGATGACGAACTATCACAAATACATGAAAATCTTGATGATTTTAGTTTTTCCATATCGACAAGCATATTTTCTTCTTGAATAGAATCAAATATCATTGTATCTGCTATTACCTAGTCTTTCACACATATATTTGTTTCAATAGAATCCAGCGCTAAGCTGCATCGTTTATCATTAACTACTCTTTCACCTGCACTAAAAGCAGCTTCTGATGCAACTGTACTCACAGGAACTGTTAGTACATCACGAGTAATGATAGAAAGCACAGGATATTTGTATTGTTGTGATTTCCACCATATTAAAATATCAAAATCTTCATCATCTTCAAATGAAATTAAATCAATATTAAGATATCTATCTAAATCAGTTGTGTTGTTTGGAGAACTATTTGTTGTCTTCTTTCGACTTTTTAACATTTCTAGAGCTCCTTTATAAAAAGATGAAGAACTTGTAGATGTAGGTGGTAATTTAATAGAACTAATATCATCACCATATTTTTCTTTATAATAGTTATATAAATTATATAATAATGAATTTATTTCATTTTTAATTTCTTCAATTTTTATTTGGTCATTAAAATAAATAATTGTTAACCATTCATCCAAAGCTTCAAATTTCAATCTAGGGTCCACAATTAAACCAAGATAAAAAATTAAAGGTATTTCTCCCCAATATTTTCTAAATTTTTCTATCATTGCAAATATTGCATCATTAAATATATCCAAATTTAAATATTTTTGAAGTACAATAAAAATATTAGTTATTTGCATGACAACTCGGTTTGAAGATGGATAATATACACAACAAAATTTTTTTGTTGAAGTATCAAATACTTCAAAAAGATTTCTTAAAAGATCTGCAATATGCCAATCATAATCATTTAATACATCAATATCTGCTTCGCAATCATTGTTAATTAATTGTATTTCATATAGTTCTACTACTTTTCTATATTTTGTAATAGTTTGTAAAAGTTTATAAGTCGAATTCCATCTAGTGGGCATATCCAAATTTATATTTCTTTTTTTCATATTTAACATTTTGTAACAATAAAAAAATAATTCATGTTTTGCTTGAGAACTATTAAGACCCGCAGCAATGCCTCTAATTTTTTATAATGTATCATCAACGTGTTTTAATCCATCTTTTACAATTAAATTTAAAATATGTGCACAACAACGCACATGAAATATTTTACATTGATCTTCTTTTATTTGTCAATATCGTTTTAATCTAGATACTGCTGCATCATTATTAGAAGCATTATCTAATGTTATTGTAAATATTTTATCACGAATGCCAAAATCTATAATTTCATCATTTATTAAACATGCTATATTTTTACCATTATGTGGAGCATTTATTATTTTAAATGAAATAATTCTTTTATTTAATTTTCATTCATTATCAATATAATGAGCAGTTATACATAAAAAACCACTATGAGTTAAAGATGTCCAAATATCAGATGTTAAAAAAATTCTTCCTTCAAAATTTGCAAAAAAAAAATTTAAATTTTCTTTTTATGTTTCAAAATTTTTATAAGAATTCTTTTAACTGTATTTCCAGAGCAACCTTGAAACTGAGGATTAACAGCTCGTTGCATTGTTCCTGTAAAATCATGAGTTTCCATGAAATTGAAAGGTTGTTCTGCTCTTATTATATAACCAATCATTTCTTCACGACAATAAGATTCATCATAAGAAAATGTTTTTAAATTTCCACTTTCATTTTTACCTAATTGCATATTATTTCTAATATCTACATTATTTTTAGTTTTACAATTTTCATGATGCCTTTTTAAATGACTTGTACTTGCATTTGAGCCACCACTAAGAAGTTTGTTACAAATTTTACATTTTGCTTTTATTTCTTTTTTATTATTTTCTAAATTTATTTCTATTCTATAAAAAAAAATTCCATATATTTGAAGTAAATTTTTTGCTATCACATGCATTAGATGAAGAACAAGAACCACTTGCCATAATTATAATTATTGATAAAATATTATGCTAAAAATAATAAATGTAAAATTAAAATGTAACAAATAAATAAAAGTAAAGGTGAAGTATGTTACTAAATTGGAGAACCGAAGCAGAAATTCCTTCAAATTTGAACTCTTTGAACCACCAATGCTTGTTTTTCACCACCAATAATATTGAATAATTTGAGACAAAATGCAATAATCGGAAATATTGTGGAATGGGAGAGAGCTTAAGAGTTGAGAGAATAGAAAAAAATTGAGGGTATTTGATATTTATAGGGATTTAAATATTAAGATTTAATTTTTTTTTTTTAATCAAGACCGTTCAACGGTCATAATATTGAATTGAGTGGCAGACATGTTCAACGGTCATGTGACCGTTGAACAGCCAGCTCACTTTTATTTTTTTTCAAAAATCATACAACATTTCTAATATATATATAACTAATGCAAAATAGTTACACAAAAGAGGGCTAGCTCAGTTGGTGGCTAGCTCCCTTATGGATCCATAAGGGAAGGGGATTCGAACCCCTTCCCTTCAAAACTAAAAACTATTTTAATTTTTACCCAAGCCCGCCCGGGCAACGCCCAGCCCCGCCCATCCGGCCCACTAAGCCCGCCCGCCCAACTGGCCCGCCAAACCCGCCAAACCTGCCCAGCTTGAGGGCCCATAGGCTAGGCCATGGGCCTTAGATATACCAAGGGCCCGGCCCGTTGACCAGTCAACAGGCTTAGTGGCCCGCCCCGAGCTGGGCCATGGGCCTTACTCCTCCGGGCCGGGCGGCCCGGCCCGGCCCGTTGGAGACCCTTAGGTAACACATCCATCTCATCCTCAAAATCAATAAGATATTAACTAACAAATTAAATTGGTAAGAAATTCAATGTATAACCCAATATGAAAATTTTCGATATAATGAGACTTTGCCCAACAACTCAAGTTTGTAAGATAGATTTTAAAATGGGAACAATTAGTTGATGATATTTAATATTTTCTTTAACTTAAGATGAATATAAAAATTTGTGAAAATGAAACCGTTGTTTCTTATGTTTAAAATACAATACCTTAATAATTAAAAATAATATATATAATTTAAAATATATTTGTTTATAAATTTAAGTTGTTAGCTAATGCATCCTATCATATCCTCTGAATATGACTTTACCTAACAACTTGAGTTTGTAAATAAAGAGATTTTAAAGTGCGAATAATTGATTTATGATATTTAAGAAATTTAACACCTCAGAGTTTGTAAGCAAAAAGATTTTAAAATGCGAATAATTGGTTTATGATATTTAAAAATTTTAATAGTTTCTCTAATTTAAGATGAATATAAAAATTTGAGATAATGAAATTGCTATTTCATATAGATAAAATTTAGTACCTTGAAATTAAAAATAATATAAAAATGAATATACACATTATTTAAAATCTATTTGCTTATAAATTTAAGTTGTTAAGTAATACATCTCATCATCCTCCAAATGAATAAAATGTTACCTAGCAACTCCAATTTGTAAAAAAATAGATTTTAAAACGTAAATAATTGATTGATGATATCTACGAAATTCAACGTTTGACCTAATATGTGTATACAAATTTGAGATAACAAAATTATTGTTTCATATGTTTAAAATACAGTAACTTAGTAATTAAAAATAATGGATACATATTCTTTAAAATCTATTTGTTTATAAATTTAAATTGTTAGGTAATACATCCGATCTCACCCTCCAAAAGAATAAGACTTTATCGAACAACTCAATTTATTAAGTAAATAGATTTTAAAACACAAACAATTGGCTAATGGTATTTAAGAAATTCAATATTTTTGCTAACCTAAGATGAATTTAAAAATTCAAGATGAGGAAATAGTTGTTTCATATATTTAAGATACAATACCTCAATTATTAAAAATAATATAAAAATAAATATAGACATTATTTAAAATCCATTTTCTTATAAGTTTAAGTTGTTAGATAATACATCCCATCTTATCATCTAAATGAATAAAATGTTACTTAACAATTCAAATTTGTAAGTAAATAGATATTAAAACAACAACGATTGGTTGATGATGTAGTATCCCACATCACCTGAGGAGTGAATGGTGAAGAGCCATACACGAAGGACTTTCACAATATACTATTAAGGCCTTTTATTAAGGATGTAGGTCTAATAAAGAAATAAAATTGGGCCTGATTGGTGGGATCTGTGTACCACTATAACCTTGAATCGAACAACATTGGGTGAAGAGTGGGGTTATGACAGAATTGTATCAAAGCCTAATCTTCAACAGAAAGTATGCTAGTGAAGACATTGGGCCCCAAGGGGGTGGACTATAATGTTCCACGTCGCTCGAGGAGTGAATGATGAAGAGCCATATATGAAGGGCTTTCATAATATACTATCAAGACTTTTTTTTGAGGGTGTAGGCCCAATAAAGAAGCAAAATCAGGGTTGATTGGTGGGACGTGTGTGTGCTACTGTAGCCTTAAATTAGACAATATCGAGTGGAGAGTGGGGCCATGACAGATGATATCTAAGAATTTGAATGTTTTCTTGGACCTAAAATGAATATAAAAATTCAAGATGAAGATTGTTTGCTCAACTATTGAAACTTAAATGAGAAGATAGGAAGACACAAAATTCATGGTGATGCGTTTGCCAATGGAGGAGGGGGAAAACAAGGAATGGACAACATTTAGTACTTCATTCAAAGAGTAGAAGTTAAACTGAAGCACCAAGAGACATGATAGTGTGCATTTTAAAAGCCATATGTAGAGAGAAGAGAAAATTAGAACAAATGAAGTTTAACTTTTTGGTATTTCAGATTGAGAGGGTGTTTAGTAAAATAATTTAATATTATAATTTAAAATTAAAAATGACTTAATATATAAAAAGTTAAAATAATTTATTTTTTCTACAACACAAATATCCTTTATTTTCATAGATTATGTCTCTTTTTTCCATCGTTTATTTGTTACAACCTTTTTATTCAATATCAATTAGGATAAATATATCAATTTAATTGTTTGGAAATTTTTTTAAATTGGTTTAAAAAAAATAACACTAGAATAATAATTAAATATTGAATTTTATTCAAATAAATTAATCATAATTTTACTTAAAATTGTTTTAATTTATTTAGCATTAAGTACTTTAATTCATTAAGAATTAATGATTAAGTTATTGAATACTTGCTAACTTTCAACCTATTTCTCATCTTTTCCATAACATTCTAAAATAATATATAAATATAATTCAAAACATTGAGATTAATGGATAAAGCTGAAGTTCAAATTGTGGAAAAGATAGTGAGAAGAGGAGATTTATTGATCGGGAAATCAATTTCCTCTATTCCAATTGTTAGAGATGCAGTACTAGCCCCACAGAAATAACTCAAGTATACCAGCTCTATAGCAACAACACAGGTGCACTACGTCTAAGTTCTGCTTTACACTGTATGGTATAAAATTAAAAATAATTCTAATGGTTCAATCGAGCAGTATAGAACTTGATTAGTTGATAAGGGGTTCTCTTAACAGTATGGTATGGATTATGAGGAGACTTTTGCCTTTGTTATAAAGATGACTACTATTTGTACTCTTATAGCAGTTTCCGCTATTTGTTAGTGACATATATCTCATATGGATTTTAAAAATACCTTCTTGAATCATGATCTTTAAGAAGAATTCTACATGGTACCCTCTTTTTATCTTTCTCCTAACCCTGAAGAAGTTTGCAAGCTCAAGAAAGCCTTATATCGTCTCAAATAAGGACTTCAAGCTTGATTTGCAAAGTTCTCTTATGTGTTTACTTCTCTTGGTTTTTATCCCAATCATCATGATCATGTATTCTTTATAAAATACACTACCATTGGTTGTATTCTACTTTCTTTATAAATCATATTTGGCTTTTAATTTTGAAATAAAGAATTTAGGTTCTTTACGATAGTTTTTGAGAAGTAACTTTTTCTCCAAAAGGTTATCTTCTCTAGTAGTCTCAGTATACAACCGATATTCTTGATCGTGCTCACCTTATTGATACTAAAAGTACTGTTGATACTCTCCTTCAAGTTAATGTTCGATAATCTTGTTCTTATGATAACCCCTTATTAGACCCTGCACTATATCATACTATTGTTAGCAGCTTAGTCTATCTCACCATTATACGTACGAGCATTACTTATGTTGTTTATATTGTTAGTTAGTTTGTTACTTCTCCTACCACATTTTATTGGGTTGTTGTTCTTCCTATTCTATTGTATATTTGGGGCACTCTATTTTAGAGTATTTCCCTTCCATCCACTTCCTTTTTGGAGCTGTATGCACATTTTAACACTAATTGGGGCCAATGATCTCGAAGATTGCAAGTCTACCATTAGATTTTGTATGTTTATTTTTTTATTTTTTGGAGATTCTCTTATTTCTTAGTAGAGCAAGAAATAAACTATCATTTTTTTATCTTCCACAAAAGTTGAATATTGTGTTTTGACATCTGCCACTTGTGAGATAGTTTGGTTATGTTAGTTACTTATTGATATGAGTGTTTCTCTTCCCCTTGTCTCACTCCTATTTACTGTGACAACAAGAGTATTGTTCAGATTGCACACAACTTTGTTTTTTATAAAGGGACCAAACATATTGAAATTGTTTGTCACCTTAGTCATCTCCTTTATCATGACACTCTTACTTTGCTTTTTGTTCTATCTTCCCTATAGATTACCGACTTGCTTACCAAGTTACACCCCACTTCCACATTCTAAGTTTTGGTTGGCAAACTCTTGTTATTTTTTGTAGTTGCATCATGAATTTGTAAGAGGATGTTAGAGTTATTTATTTGTTAAGAGTTATTTATTTTTTATATTAAAATTATTATCTTTCTTTTTAGGAATAAAGATAAATTAATCATTTCTTTTTATTTCCTTTGATTGTAAACTTGTTTAAACTCTATTTGTATTATATTTATTTTTTAAGTAATTATATAAAACACCTTAGATTTTCTTTCTTCTCTTTGTTTGTGATTCTTTTGAAGCTCATATTTGTGTAGAACTTGGAACAATCCCTTATGTTTTCTTGAAAGAATATATAAATCATGGAGTCCATGCGTTCTACTATTTTGGAAACATCTTAGTTTACCTACATGCTGATGCTATAAATTAAAAAAAAAAATTACTTGAATTTGGAGCATCTTTTAATGTGATTTAACATTACCTAATGAACCCAACATTGGTTTTATGCAGTGTTTGAAAAATTAGCTATCGACTATGGCCAAATCAGTCACCGATAATCGGTTGAGAGAAAAATCGACAGAAAATCTACAATTTCGCCAATAAATCGGCGAAATATCGGAGATAAGTCGGGACGTGTGGCAATGCATGCATGGGCGATGGGGCAGTGTCAAAAAAATTAGATGATTGCAAGAGTAAAATAGATTTTCTTTTTGTTTGGTTTTTTATTTTTTGATATGACACTACAACATTCCTATTCATGTGTTAAGATATTTGGGAGACTTTTTATATTGTATTATTATATTTCTATTCTTAGTCTCCCAACTAAGTTCTCAAGGTCTAAATAAATCTCTATAGCCATCCAAAGATAAATTAGTGAGGTGACACTTGTGTAAGACTCCTATGCAATTGATATTGGTGAAAGTTATTATATATCCAGAGAGTAAATAAGGTGTCATTATTTATTGCAATAAATATATACAATCATGTCATATTCTTCATTCTTTGTTCTTTAATCTCTTTTTCGATTATATATTTAATTTTATCTTTGTAATTTCATTATTTTCATATATCATTCTAATTAATCATTCAGCGTTATTTTTAGTTTTCTATTTCTTATAATTGTGTATTTAATCATTATTATTCCTAATTTGCTATATTTTTCTTTCATTTTTTATTTTTACTTTTAGTTACACATTTATTTTATCATTTTAATTTCATTATTTTCATATATTATTATTAAGAAAATGATAAATTTTTAAATATAGATCAATATCTTCCATCATCCTATTTAATCACTCAGTTTTATTTTTATTTTGCTATTTTCTTATAATTTTATATATAATTATTATTTATCTTAATTTTTGGTTTTATTTATATCGTAGATGGTAGTTAACGGAATTTGTATTAAATTCATTTATTAACGGATAAGGAAATGATTTGTTTTGATAATAGACATTATCAGGAAGATATTTTTACTTAATCCTCTCCTCAAAATAACGACATCAGTTATAAAACTCAAAATAATGAAATCTTATTGAAAGGGTGAACCTCTTTAGCACATTAAAATAACCCAAATTTTTATATCTTGTTTGATATTAAATTTATCTACTGTTACTTCAATAAAATCATCTTTATCAAGCATATCACTTCAATTTTTATTGATTAAATTTAGAGTTTTTTAGAATTCATAACAATACTCAAAAGAAGTCTTCAAAAGAATAAAATTTTCACATACCTGGACTATGATCGTAAGAACTTGATTGTTAATTAGATCTCTAAGAGTCTTCCAACGAGAACATGAAATAAAAAACTTCTTTGATGGTCTTTTGAACTTGATTGCGAGTGAGATTCCCCGGAGAAAAAAAGAAAAAAAAAAAAACCTCTCAAAATTACTCCAAACTTATCAAGAAACAAAAAAAAAAAGAGATTTTGAAACTTTCATTTTTTTCTTTTTAATTTTGGTGTAAAATGGGAAAAAATATTGTCTATTCATGCACTCTAATAGTGCTTTCAAATTTGTTCCACAATTATTCTCAAAAGTAAAGGACAAAGTACACACCAATTTAATACCACCTGTTAACAAGTACATGTGTCATTTATTTTTATTATTTTTCTCACATCAATATATCTCCCTTACCATTTGCCACGTTTCCATTTTTTTCTTTTTTTTTTCCTCTCCTGCCACCATAATCCATTGTCACCTATTATAGTTTTTATTATTATTTTTCTTTTCTTCATTTATATTATTTTTAATATGTTCATGCATTTTTTCATAAAACTTCTTTAATTTAAATTTATTTTTACTCTCTAATTTGTCTATATTTATTGATTTTAATTATTTTTTTGACATCTTAAACTTAAAATGATAATATATAATAAATAATTAATATAACAAATTAAATAAAAACAAAATATATAATGGACAAAAATGAAAATATTATCCCACAAATAATAATGATTTTAAATATTAATTATAATAATAAATTTTATAAATTAAGGTTTAAATTTAAAATTTTCATTTTATTATTTAGAAGTTTATGATATAAGATTTTTTATATTAATACTCAACAAAAGATTTATTTATTTTGTAAATTCTATCACATGTAAAAGTAAAAATATCATTGTAATACTATTTTATTATTTACATTATTTTTCTTTTAATTTTCATTTTAAATTTATCATATCAAAATCACAATAAGTGATGGTGCTTTTATCATTTTTCTTATGATTTTAAATTGATTGTGGATCTAACTTTTTTTTGGTTAAAATCTTTAATTTTTAATTAAAATAAAATATAAAAGAAAGTATATTTTTCATAAAAATTGTATTTAACCTTTTATATTAATTTCATAAAAAATAGGTACATACTTAAAAAAAAAAAAAGGTAAATTAATGCTTAGGAGAACCAGAAACATTATCATACTTATCATGATGTATATATTCATTTGGGACCCTCGATAAGTAATTGGAGGTCTTTACCCACCCCAAAAAGAACTTTGGGATCCTAGGTATATCCATTCTTAGAGGAACCAAGACCCCTATTTTCATTTTCATGGTTCATATATTCATTTGGGGACTGTTGAGAAGGAATTAGAGGTTATTCCCCACCCTAAAATGGACATTGGAACCCAAGGTACATCCTAAAGACAATTTGGTACATCATTTACAAAATTTGGTACATATTTCATAAAATTTGGCACATCCTTAAAACAATTTTGTACATCCAATCCATGAGCTACCAGGACCTTTATATTATTACCCGTGGTTCGTTTATTTCTTCAGGGATCTTTAAGAAATATTAGAGGTCGTTCCCTACTCAGAAATGAACTCTGGAACCCTAGGTACATCCTTTAAGTAATACCTCCTATCTTGTCATCCAAATGAATAAGACGTTACCTACCAACTCAATTTTATAAGGAAATGGATTTTAAAATGCAAATAAGTGATTGGCAATATCTAAGAAATTCAATGCTTAACCTAATATGAATATAAAAATTCAAGATAACCAATAATTAAAATAATATAAAGATGAATACAAATATTTTTTAAAAACTACTTGTTTATAAATTTAAGTTATTAGGTAAGACATCCCATCTCATCCACCAAATGAATAGGTCATTGCCTAACAACTTAAATTTGTGAGAAAATAGATCATAAAGTACAAACAATTGGTTAATGATATTTAAGAAATTTAATGTTATCTCTCTCCTAAGATTAATATAAAAATTTAAGATGAGGAAATAGTTGTTTCATATTTAAAATACAATATCTTAATAATTAAAAATAATATCAAAATAAATACTGACATTATTTAAAATCCATTTGCTTATAAATTTAAGTTGTTAGATAATTCATACTATTTTATCCTTCAAATAAATAAGATCTTACCTAACAACTCAAATTTGTAAGTAATTAGATCTTAGAATGCAAAACAGTTGGTCGACTATATCTAAGAAATTAAATACCTAACAACTCAAATTTGTAAGTAATTAGATTTTAAAATATGAACATTTGATTGATGATATATAAGAAATTCAATTTTTTATTTGACCTAAAATGAATATAAAAATTTGGTTTGGGGATTGTTTGCTCAACTATTGAAACTTAATAAGAAGATCGAAAGGGACAAAACTTATGGGGATATGTTTGCCAATAGAGTGACGAAAATAAGGAATGGGTAGCATTTAGTACTTGATTCAAAGAGTAAAAGTTAAATGGAAGTATCAAGCAACATTGGGTTTGGAAATGATAGTGCACTTTTTAAAAGTCATTGATCGCTCAGATTTTGTCGTTTGTTGGATCAAAACAAAATTTATAACCTAATTCACTCTTCTATAGCAATTTGTACCCGATCAAAAAGTGGTTTTAGTACAAACTACTGTAGTATAGTGGTTTTTAGGTATCGTCCACAAGGATGGATTATTCTTGGTAATTAAGGCTTGAATGAGATGATAAGAAATGATTGTGATCAAATGAAATTGATTTGAAAATGCATGATAAAATTCCAAAATAACAATGTATTCAAATTGAGATGAAAATGAAGTGTAAAAGAGAAGAAAATTAATAAGATGTGAGATTCTCGGAGTTAGGATTTTCTAGAGAGCAATTTCCATGGTGAATAGGTGTTGAGATCTAATTTTCATCAAGTTAGATTGAAAACCTAAATTTTCATCTAAACCGATTTTTGATTTAGCTTTAGGTCTAGATCTAATTTTTCTTCAAATTAGGTAATCTAATCCAAGAGATTAATTTGAATCATAAATTCAATTCATCTTAAATTACCTTCCAATGATTCACACTATGCAACTATTCAATCTCATCAAATCTAGCATTAAGAATTTGATGAATCTACCTAGCTTGCATTGTAGTAATCATCCAAGATAATTTGAAGAGAAAAATCCCCAAATTTCAATTAATCAATCAATTGGATCAAATTACCTTTGCAATTCAAGCTCAATTCTCTAATTCACCATAGATCTTGCCTTTAGATCTTCCTTCCTCCGAGAAAAACGAGATTTAGCCACTCATGCTTGGAGATTTGATCTCACAAGACATGTTTGGCTACCGAGAAAATGAGAGAAAATGAAGGAAAGTAGAGAATTATATAGAGAAAAGAAATCTAAAAAGTTCTACAATTAGAAAATGTATCAAAAGTAAAAGTCCTTAAATGAGTCCATCTCGTTTCTATTTATAGGCCAAGGTAAAAAGGACACTTGGCAACATTTTAGAGGTCTTCCGGATGCTTCTTCATCAAGGAATCTGGAGAAAATGCATTTTCGCACGAGCCCCTAGCAATCTCGCATGATGGTGCGAAGTGGAAAATCCAACAGCTTCAATTTCGTTCTTCTGGAGCGTTTCGCATGACTGTGCGAAAATTTCGCATGGTCATGCGAAATCACTTTCTCACAATTTCCTTATGTGCTGCAGCCACCTCCTTTCTGTTTCATTTCGCATGATTATGCGAAAATTTCGCATGGTCATGCGAAATCGAAAATCATGCTATTCCGGCTCCTCTTTGCAATTTCTCTCATTTCTTTATTTTTAATCCATTTCCACCACCTTCAATTAAGCTCCAAAGCTTGGTCCAAGTGCATTTCATTGCTTCTTTCATTATGCATTTGGATCATCATCAACTTTGTTTGTTTTCTTCAATTTGATTCATCTCTTTTGTCACAAATTTATCAAAAACATACCTTGAAATGACTCCAAAACTTCATAAAACTTGTTAGTAACTCTTGCAAGGGCAACAACATGTTAATTGAGTGTTTTAGGTATAATTACTACTCAAAAGACGTGAAACTCATGAGAATTATTATCTAAAATATGCTCTTTTTGAGTAGTAATCATTCCCCCCAACCAACACATTGCTAGTCCCTTAGCAATGGTATAACAAAAGGAAAGAAAAACAATACCAAACAAAAGAAATCATAAGTCACATAAGCAAATCATTTGAAAAAATATATTTGAAATTTCCATAGCATAAATGGTTGATAAACAAGCACACCCTACTATCCATAGGTATCAACAAAATCCCAACTTATTTACTATCTCTAATAGAAAGAATATCATGTAAGTTAAGGTATCAAAAACATATCCATCTTCATTTCCCAAACAATTTTTCCAAACAAGTCTTGAGTGTAATTAAGCTAGCCCCCAAATATAGTACTCAAAACTAATCCTCCCCCCAACCTAGCTCAAATTATCTCAAACAACAAAAATCACTCTCTCATAGGTCAAGAACGCACCTATATTTATTTTATTATTATTATTTTTTTTTTCAAAGGACTTATTGTAGGAGTGCAATGCTAAAGGTATCTCCAAGTATATGGTCCATGTAGCGGGGATTCATCGATGACTCCCAACCATAAGGCATAGGGCACCAAGTTTATAGGACTATTTAACTAGCCACTAACTCCTCAGACTTCACCCCAGACTCCTCAAATCAGGATCCAATACCTTAGCACCTACAATTGAGCTCATACTCCACCTATCCACCCATGTAACAAGCATTGAGGTCGGTGGCTCCCAACCAAAATGGCTTAGGGCACCAGGCTTTAAAGACCTTTGGGCCATATACCCCTCGGACCTTGCTCAGGTTTCAAGGCAAGCATAACTCAACCTTTTTACTCATCAACTTTTTTTTTTTTTTTCAATTGGGCACATTGGCCTCTTTTTAAGGTGTCTCAACTCAATTCAAGAGTAATCAATGTTATAAAATAATTAAGTCCAAGTCTTAAGGTTAGAATAGTTTTTCATCTTATATCCGGGGTCTAAAGTGCACGGTATGTGTCAAGACTCAAATAGAAATGACCATTTGGAAAATGAAGACTTCAAAGTCAAATCAACTTTAATTCACATAACAAATCTTCTAAGATCAAGCAAATAAGCTAGTACTCTAAATCAACTTTTTTCAAGTTAGGTTTGCTCATTCATCAATCACAGATGCTATAGTCATCTCAAAAAAAATTTCACCAAATAAGTCACAAATGTGATTTATGAAAAAAAATTATAGAAAAACTAACAAAACTAACAACATATTTCCTTCTCTTCATTTTTAACCCTCCCCCCAACCTAACTTGTACATTGTCCTCAATGTGTAATGAAAATATACAAAGAAAGGAAGGGAAGATACCTCAATCTCTCATGAATTTCAGCTTCAATAGCTAAAACAAAAATAAGATCACACATGAAAATTGTTGGATATGAATGACATAAGAGAAGAAAATATGAAAACAAATCTATTAAAAAAAAACTATGTTAGAGACAATGTATGGAGTAAAATCAAGGTATAGATGATGACAATGTCCAAAGAAAATATGATTTCAATGATAAGTCAATGATTCTCATGGAGTTTTTGAAAATTTCACACAAGTGTGCAAATTAGACAAAAAGGTGAAGTGTGTTGCAACCACTTTCTTCTTTTGAAATAATTTGGCACAATCATGCGGAAATTTGCATGTACATGCGAATTGGTCAAGAGAGTTTTATCTTATTATAGCCTTCAGCATAATTTTCGCATAGTCATGCGAAAATTCGCATGCTGATGCGAAATGGTCCAGATGCATGAAATTTCTGCAGTTATCCACATTAGTTTCGCATAGTCATGCAAAAATTTCGCATGAGTGTGCGAAGTGGTCCAGATGGCTCATTTTACTGCAGCCTTTAAGATGGATTTCGCATAGTCATGCGAAATGTTCGCATGGTCATGCGAAATGGTCCAGAGGGTTAAAAAATTTTGCACTACCCTTATCAGTTTCGCACAGTCATGCGAGAATTTCACATGATCATGCCAACTGGGACAAAGACTCGTTTTGCACATTTCTAAAGCTATTGAAACTCCCCTGTTTTAGCATGAAGACTCCCCTGTTTTGGCATGAAGACTTCCCTATTTTTGGCATGAAGACTCCCTTGTTTTGGCATGAAGACTCCCCTGTTTTGGCATGAACATACACACTGGTGTTGGGCCATTAAAACTCCTTCCCCCTTTGCCTCATGCATTCCATCCATCCAGAAAATCCTTCAAAACACAAATCAAAGAATTGAGATGGATTTATTTAATGGAAACTAAAAGAAAAAAAAATCAAAGTTCAAAGGAAAGTAGAGAAATGAGAAACCATTGGGCTAGCTAGCCATTGACATGACTAAGCCCATTAACCTTTACATCAATACATCAATTTGGATATGGCTTGCAAACAATGAATGGACCAACTCCTTGGTACTTAAGCTTTCTCGAAAAAATATGTGGCTTGAAATAGCCTTCTTTGAACTTTTTCTTTTGAATAAGTTGGTCATGCCATTCCTTGAGCTTCTTTTTCATGGTCTTTGGATTATTTTTCACACCATGCTTCATTTTTTTCACTTTCTTGGAGCTGAAAGACCATTTCATTAACTTCAAAAGTTGAATTTCTTCATTGATCCTCCAAACTTCAATCCGTTCATTGGAAATTGCTTCACCACGTTTTGAAAAATTATCTTCAACTTTTTCTTTCACTAGCTCTTTCATAGGCAATTCAATCAAATAAACCTCCTTAAGTTCCTCCTCCTCCTTGGTACCATGCTTCTTACATGAATGAAAAATGTTCAGCTCAATTGTCATGTTACCAAAGGTAAGTTGCATCACCCCACTTCGACAATTAATCAATGCATTTGCTGTGGCAAGGAAAGGTCGGCCAAGTATAATAGGAACATGGTTGAGTCCACTAGTTCCTTGTTCCGTATCAAGCACCACAAAATCAACCGGATAATAGAAGTTATCAATTTGGATCAACACATCTTCAATAATTCCTCTTGGAAACTTAACTGATCTATCCGCCAATGAAAGTGTGATGGAAGTAGACTTTAGTTCTCCAAGCCCCAATTGCTTATATACCGAGTAAGGAAGAAGATTCACACTTGCCCCCAAGTCTAAAAGTGCTCTCTTTACAAAAGTGTTGCCAATATTCACCGAGATAGTTGGACATCCCGGATCCTTGTACTTGATTGGAGTCTTGCATTGGATGATTGCACTAACTTGTTCAGTCAAGAAAGCTTTCTTTTTCAAATTCATACCTCTCTTGATGGTACACAAATCCTTAAGAAACTTGGCATAGGTTGGAACTTGTCTTATCATGTCAAGGAGTGGTATATTGACTTTGACTTGCTTGAGAACTTCAAAAATTTCTAGAGCATTATTTACCACTTTCTTGGATTGAAGAGCTTTGGGAAAAGGTGGAGCTAAGAGCATATTATTCTTCTTAACCTCTTCTTTAACAGTCTCATCTTCCTTTGATCTGTCATCCTCATTCACCTCTTTCCCTTTTTCTTGTTCTTTCACATTTTCCTTTTGTTCCCCTCTTTTATTCTCTTTTGGTTTTGGCATAGGTTGATCAACTTGCTTACCATCTCTTAAGGTAATGACTGCTTTGACTTCATCCTTCTCAATAGAACTTTCACTTGTCTCTCTAATTTCATGAACTCCACTTGGATTTTGTTGGGGTTGTGAAGAGAATTTTCCTTTTTCTTGCACCGTATGCATGCTTGTGAGTTTAGAAATAACAAGCTGCATATTATCAATCTTTTGTGTGAGATTGGTTTGCAAGCTATCAAATTTCTGATTGAAAGATGTCTCCACATGATCTGTCCTTTGGTTTACTTGAGTATTGATATTCTTTTGATCACCAATAAAATCTCCCAAAATTTTACTCAAGTTTACAATAGCTTGCTCAACCAAAGAAACTTGTTGTGGAGAGTCTTCCATGAATTGTTGGCTTTGTGAGTATTGCCTTGAAGAAAATTGTTCTTGTCCACAATTCCATGACATGTTTAGATGATTCTCAACAAGTCTTTCCCCCATGGCTGGTATTGTAGGATAATCACTCACTTCATGTTCTATAGATTGATAACTAGAACATTGCTCCATGTAAATTGGATTATCATATATTGCATTCACCTCATGAAATCCCTTAGCTTCAAGTTCCTCTAGCCTTTTTGTCAAAGCTATCATTTTAGCTTGTAGATCAACATCTTCATTCAACATATACATTCCCCCTTTTGAATTGCTTTGAGACTTAGACTTGTGTAAATCCCTTTCATGTGGTTCATCCCATGACCTTGATATTTCAGCCACATAATTCAAAAATTCAAAAGCTTCATCGGAACTTTTGCTCATAAAGTCACCTCCACACATGGTTTCTAGCAATTGCTTCATAGTTGGCGACATGCCCTCATAGAAGTAACTCACCAACATCCATGTGTCAAAACCATGATGAGGACAAGCATTGATTACTTCCATATATCTTTCCCAACAAGCATAAAATTTTTCATTGTCCAATGCCACAAAGTTGGTAATTTGCTTCTTCAAGCCACTTGTGCGATGTATGGGGAAAAATTTCTTCAAGAAGGTTGTTTGTAGTTCCAACCATGACCTTATGCTTTGGGGCCTCAATGAGTTGAACCACAACTTAGCCTTATCCTTCAATGTGAATGGAAAAAGCTTCAATCTCATAAGCTCTATGGATGTAGTCCCTTCTTGAAAAGTATGACAAACTTCTTCAAAATCCTTGATGTGAGTATAAGGATTCTCATTCTCCATTCCATGAAATTGAGGTAGAAGGGGTACCAAGTGAGTTTTTATCACAATAGGCTCATTAGGAAGAATTATACATGATCCCATGCCTATCCTTTGAGGATGCATATACTCTCTCATTGATCTAGACATGTGAGAATTGCCATTGTTTGGTCCTTGTTGAGTTTGTTGATTTTCCCTTTGATTTTCCATTTCCTCAACAATTGGATCACAAACCAAAAATGATTAGCAATATAAGTCCTTTTCAATCTCTCCCTTGAGTTTTATTCTCAATGTAGCACGCAATGGAGAGCCTACAAAACAAGCTAAGAAAAACCATAACAAAACAAAAAGAACAAAAGATAAAAATAAAAGATAAAAAATGGAATAAAAAATAATAAAAAAATGGAGAATCGGTAAAGAGAACTTCACCAATCTTGTGATGTGGATCACAAGGGTTAATCCTCACCAAAGAAAATGCCTCAATCACCTTGGCACCATCCCCGGCAACGGCGCCATTTTTGATCACTCAGATTTTGTCGTTTGTTGGATCAAAACAAAATTTATAACCTAATTCACTCTTCTATAGCAATTTGTACCCGATCAAAAAGTGGTTTTAGTACAAACTACTGTAGTATAGTGGTTTTTAGGTATCGTCCACAAGGATGGATTATTCTTGGTAATTAAGGCTTGAATGAGATGATAAGAAATGATTGTGATCAAATGAAATTGATTTGAAAATGCATGATAAAATTCCAAAATAACAATGTATTCAAATTGAGATGAAAATGAAGTGTAAAAGAGAAGAAAATTAATAAGATGTGAGATTCTCGGAGTTAGGATTTTCTAGAGAGCAATTTCCATGGTGAATAGGTGTTGAGATCTAATTTTCATCAAGTTAGATTGAAAACCTAAATTTTCATCTAAACCGATTTTTGATTTAGCTTTAGGTCTAGATCTAATTTTTCTTCAAATTAGGTAATCTAATCCAAGAGATTAATTTGAATCATAAATTCAATTCATCTTAAATTACCTTCCAATGATTCACACTATGCAACTATTCAATCTCATCAAATCTAGCATTAAGAATTTGATGAATCTACCTAGCTTGCATTGTAGTAATCATCCAAGATAATTTGAAGAGAAAAATCCCCAAATTTCAATTAATCAATCAATTGGATCAAATTACCTTTGCAATTCAAGCTCAATTCTCTAATTCACCATAGATCTTGCCTTTAGATCTTCCTTCCTCCGAGAAAAACAAGATTTAGCCACTCATGCTTGGAGATTTGATCTCACAAGACATGTTTGGCTACCGAGAAAATGAAGGAAAGTAGAGAATTATATAGAGAAAAGAAATCTAAAAAGTTCTACAATTAGAAAATGTATCAAAAGTAAAAGTCCTTAAATGAGTCCATCTCGTTTCTATTTATAGGCCAAGGTAAAAAGGACACTTGGCAACATTTTAGAGGTCTTCCGGATGCTTCTTCATCAAGGAATCTGGAGAAAATGCATTTTCGCACGAGCCCCTAGCAATCTCGCATGATGGTGCGAAGTGGAAAATCCAACAGCTTCAATTTCGTTCTTCTGGAGTGTTTCGCATGACTGTGCGAAAATTTCGCATGGTCATGCGAAATCACTTTCTCACAATTTCCTTATGTGCTGCAGCCACCTCCTTTCTGTTTCATTTCGCATGACTATGCGAAAATTTCGCATGGTCATACGAAATCGAAAATCATGCTATTCTGACTCCTCTTTGCAATTTCTCTCATTTCTTTATTTTTAATCCATTTCCACCACCTTCAATTAAGCTCCAAAGCTTGGTCCAAGTGCATTTCATTGCTTCTTTCATTATGCATTTGGATCATCATCAACTTTATTTGTTTTCTTCAATTTGATTCATCTCTTTTGTCACAAATTTATCAAAAACATACCTTGAAATGACTCCAAAACTTCATAAAACTTGTTAGTAACTCTTGCAAGGGCAACAACATGTTAATTGAGTGTTTTAGGTATAATTACTACTCAAAAGACGTGAAACTCATGAGAATTATTATCTAAAATATGCTCTTTTTGAGTAGTAATCAGTCATATATGGGTAGAATGAAGAGAAAATTAGAATAAATGAAGTTTAATTTTTTGGTATTTTCGATACTAAAAGGGTGTTTTGATACAAATGAACAAATGAACATTTTAGGAGCTGCAGTTGGACATGGAACACTACTCTCTGCTTGTATCTATCCGCCCATCTCGCCTGCAGTTGAAGGTTGGCATCAAATGTCAGGAAATGGGGTTTTTCCTTATTATTATCCTCCACAACCAAAGTTCCTAACTGTAGATGGATCCCCTAGGCCACCAGTGGTTCCTGCAGAAGTCTGGGCCCACGTCAATCCTTCGAACCACCACCCTATGTGACAAAAGTTGTGGAATAAAGGCTGAAAATTTCTTATTATCCAGAATGTGAAAATTTCTTATATAGGTGGATATTTACATAAAGACTCCTACTCATAGTTTAACTAAAAGGATAAACATTCCTACTCCTAGTTTAACTAAAAGGATAAACATTATAACTGATAAACATTTACAACAGATGTACATTATAACTTAGTGGCTAAGCATTATCTTTTCTGTTACTCCCCCTCTAGTTGGTGCATGAAGATCTCGAATGCCCAACTTGCTTGATAAGAAAAGGAATTGTTGTCTTCCAAGTGCTTTGGTGAACATGTCTACTACTTGCAGCTTTGAAGGAAGATATGTTGTCACTATCTCACCTGATTGCACCTTCTCTCGAACAAAATGATAGTCTATTTCGATGTGTTTGGTCATCTCATAGAATACGGGATTTTCTGTAATGTGTAAAGCAACTTTATTATCACAGTATAATTTCATTGGCTTATCATGAAGCACTCCTAATAATGCAAGAAGTGATTTTATCCACGTTAACTCGCTTGTTGCCATTACCATGGAATGGTACTTTGCTTCTACTGAAGATCTTAATATAGTTCCTTGATTTTTGCACCTCCACGAAATTAGTGATGTCCCAAGTTTAATGCAACATCCGCTGATTGATCGTCTTGTTAATGGACAACTTGCCCAGTCCGAATCTAAATAACAATAAAGTTGAAGATCATTTTCTGCTTTCAAAAGTCTTCCTTGACCTAGTCCTTTTTTCAGATATTGAACGACTCTATAAGCTGCATCTAGGTGTTCTTTCCGTGGGCTTTGCATGAATTGTGACAAAACATGAATAGCATACGTCAGGTCTGGCCTTGTTACAGTTAAGTATATCAATCGTCCCACAAGTCGCCTGTACATTCCTGGGTCATTTAGAAATCTCCCATTAGCAAGTGCTAGTTTGTGGTTTTCTTTCATTGGAAATTCCACTGGTCTCGCTCCTAACAGCCCACATTCCTTTATAATGTTTAAAGCATATTTTTGTTGTGATAAAAACAATCCATCCTTGCCTCTTGCCACCTCGATTCCAAGAATGTATTTCAGTTGTCCTAGATTCTTGATTCCAAATTTTCTGTCAAGAAAGTTTTTGAAAGCTTCGCATACTTTGTTGTCATTCCCAGCCAATATTAAATCATCCACATATACCAATAGGTTCATCACTATGTTTCCACGTCGATAAGTAAAGAGTGAATAATCATCCAATGATTGTTGAAAACCATATTCTTTCAAAGCTGTCGTGAGTTTCGCAAACCATTGTCTCGATGCATGTTTCAATCCATACAACGATTTTTGTAACTTGCAAACTTTGTTCTTTCCAGTGGCCTTGAACCCTTCTGGCATCTTCATATACACTTCTTCTTCAAGGTCTCCGTGTAGAAATGTGTTGTTTACGTTCATTTGGTGTAATTCCCAGCTTTTTGCCACTGCTACAGCTAGAAAGCACCTTACACTTGTCATTTTTGCCACTGGAGCAAATGTCTCTTGATAGTCTATTCCTACAATCTGTGTAAATCCCTACACCACTAACCTCTCTTTGTACCGCTCAATTGATCCATCTGCGTTGTATTTTATTTTGTATATCCACTTGCATCCTATTGCTTTCTTTTCTAGCGGTGGGTCAACTACTTTCCATGTCTAATTAGCCTCCAATGCTTCAATTTCCTTTGCCATGGATTCTTTCCATCTGTTGTCTATAACCGCTTCTTTGTAAGTTCTTGGTTCCTTTTCAATATTTATTGCTGCAAGAAAAGCTCGATGGCCAACAGAAAATTTTGTATAAGTCACATAATTCGCAATAGGATAAGGCTCACCTGAGGGTACCTTTTGGATTGAGCTTGCCTTGGAACAAAGTGTACTTAAGCTTCTAGCCAAATAACATATATAATCTTGGAGATGTCTCGGTTCTTTGTGTTGTCTATGTCCCCTACCAAGCATCTTCCCCTGGCTTTGATCCTCTCCTGTCTCCATATTTTCTGCCCCTTTCTCCCTTTCACTATTTTTCTCACTCTCTCTTTCACATGTTTTCTTTACTATGACATCATCATCTTCAATGTAAGATTCTATGTTCCCATTGTTCTGGAATTTTTGTTCCTTATCTCCCTTGCTGCTTTGACAAAAAGGAAAAATTGTTTCATGAAATATTACATCCCTACTCTCAAACTGTTCTTTGGTTTCTAGATCGTGAAGTTTCCATCCTTTCTTTCCATAGGGATAACCTACAAATACGCATCACCGGGTTCTAGCATTAAACTTATCATTACTATGTGACTTTTTATGGGCATAACACAAACTACCAAAGACTCTCAGGTACTCATAATTCGGTTTCTCGCCAAATAATATTTCATAAGGCATCTTTCCATCTAATATAGGTGTGGGGTTCGATTTATCAAGTATGCTGCCGTTAAAACACATTCTCCCCAAAAATCTATTGGTAGACAAACTTGAAATCACAATGTCCTAGCAATATTTAATATGTGTTGGTGTTTTCTCTCCACTCTCCCATTTTGTTGTGGGGTGTTTACCAGGCTGCTCTTCCTTAATATTCCTTCTCTTTTATAGAAACTCATCATTTGTCCTGAGCAAAATTCTAATCCATTATCACTTCTGATGCATTTAACCAGTTTATCAAATTGCATTTTGGTCATAAAACAAAAATTTTGTAAAATATCTTTGGTTTCTCTCTTTTCTTTCATAAGATATATCCACACCCCTCTACTATGATCATCTACAATGGTAAGAAAATAATGTGCCCCTGAAGTAGTGGGAGTTTGATATGGACTCCATATATCTACATGTATGAGATTAAAAATTTCAAATGCTATTTTATTACTCAACTGAAAAGAATTTCGTACTTTTTTTCCATGACAACATGAATCACAAACATAGTCCTCAATTCCCTTCATCACATTATTTCCTAAACTATGAATGGAAGCTAAAACACAATTTGAAGGATGCCCTAACCTCCAGTGCCACAATTCGTACTTTTCTTCAACTTTCACTGCGTTCACCTTCTCTTCTTGTAATGGCTTGTAGTAGTACACTCCATTCCTCAGCTCACCCACTTCAATCGGATTCCTCGAAGTGCGATCCTGTATCACACAAAACGAATCAGTAAATGTGACTATATAATTTTTTTTCTTTTAATAATTGGCCTATAGAGATTTAATTGCATTTCAAGGTAGGGACGTATAAAACATCTTTTAAGCATAAATCTTTAGAGAGCTTCACATATCCCATTTCATTTCCTAAGGTTTTTGTTCCATCAGGCAGTCACACATGCTGTCTCCCCTTTACGTAGCGAATCAAACAAATCTCTCATTCCTGTCATATGCATGGATGCACCACTATCCAATATCCATTCTTCCACAATTTTATTCTTACCGATCAGTTTTTCTGCATTATTGCTTCCATTTCTGAGTAAAGCCATGAGTTTTTGGAAGTTGTCATCATTCAGTCCTGGGATCATACTATGTTCCACATCATGTCCAATGCACTGTCCTTTTTCTTGCGTATCTGCTTCAGCAACTACATTTGCATAATGAGCGTGTCCTGAAGTTGCTCCTCTTCCAACATAACTGTTGCGGCCACATCCACGTCCCCTTCCTCGTCCCATCTGGAGTGTTAGCCACCAGTCGGGATATCCTTTTAGTTGAAAGCAATCTGCAACATCATGTCCCGCCTTTCCGCAATATGTACAACTCCCACTTTTATTAGTTTATCCCCCAAGTTTCTCTGTCTTCGCTGCAAAAACTATTATTTCAGCACGATCAGCTCCTCTGGGCATGCTACGATGGCGTTCTTCTTGTGTAGCCATCGCATATATTTTTCCCAAAGTAGGTAAGGGATCAAGGGCTAAGATAGACGATCTCACGGTCCCGAATATAGTGTCATCTAAACCCATGAGAAACTGATGTGCCTTCTCATCTTCTCTACTTTTCATTATTGCTTAAGCTGCTTCACAAGTACACTTAGGTATCTTGATGTATTGATTTAATTCATCCCACATGCCTTTTATTTTGTCATAATATGCAGCAACTGTCATTCCTTCTTGTTTCAAGTTCACGATTTCACTTCTAAGTTGATGAACCCTCGGAGCATTTCCAACAACATATCTTTCTTTGAGATCCTCTCACATGTCTTTTGCAGTCTGCACATAGGCTACACTCGAATGTAAACTCTTATCAATCACATTAAACATCCATGATATAACCATCGAGTTACATGCTTCCCATGCATTCAATTCGTTTCCATTTTCTCCTTTTGGTTTGTTTACTGTCCCATCAATGATCCCAAGCTTGTTTTTCACTCTCAATGCATTTCTCACAGCCTTCTCCTACATATCATAATTTTCACCATTGAACACACATGTCGTGATGGTTGCCCCTGGATTATCAGATGGATGTAGGTAAAGAGGTGAAGATGGTTCTATCATCTTTGTGTGAGTCGAAGATTTTTCTACCATGATATATTTTCTTTAGGTATCTGGCTCTGATACCATGACAAAAGTTGTGGAATAAAGGCTGAAAATTTCTTATTATCCAGAATGTGAAACACATACGACTTATATAGAAAGAGAGGTGGATATTTACATAAAGACTCCTACTCCCAATTTAACTAAAAAGATAAACATTCCTACTCCTAGTTTAACTAAAAGGATAAACATTATAACTGATAAACGTTTACAACAGATGGACATTATCACTTAGTGGCTAAGCATTATCTTTTCTGTTATTGTGCCACCAGTGATTACTGCAGAAGTCTGGCCCCATGTTAATCCTTCGAACCACCCTGTGCCACCAGTGGTTCCTACAGAATTCTTGGCCTACGTCAATCATTCAAACCACCACCCTGTGCCACCAGGGGTTCCTGCACAAGTCTTCGCCTAAGTCAATCCTCCAAACCACCCTGCGCCCTCGATGGTTCCAATTCTGCCCCAAGTCAATCTTGCAAACCAAGGCGAGGCCATTTATCAAAATGGACCAACAATGCTCAATGTCCATCAAATGCTCACTCTTCAGCAAATGCGCAGGACTGCTCAGGTTCGCTAAACCAGCTTCAATCCATTTTTTGTTTTGTTTTTCATTTTCGTTTTTGTGTTTTTAGTTTTTTTTTTTCCCAACTCTTCTACACGTGTTTTCTCTCAAGCTAATTCTTTCCATCAAGTAAAAGTGCATTTGAGAATAATTCTAAAAAGTATTTATAGTATTTCTAACATTTGAATTATAAAAATTTTCAAATATTAAAAATATCAAAATCATTTCCTATAATCATTATCGAACGTGCTCTAATTCATTAAGACTCGCGTGATAACAAGGTCTGGCAATTATTGGTGCCAATTAAAAATATCTAGATACTCCTCATTCATCAGGGTCTTATATCTGCCAACACCAATAAAGTCCTCACAGATATTCTCAACTCAACATTCTAATGGTTGTCAGATCACTTGATGTGAAAAAAGACCCATTTCGTCCTTGCGAAAAAAGATGAAGAATTACTTGGTCCTGAAGTACCATATCTTAGTGCTATTGCTGCACTTATGTATCTTGCCAATTATACTTATTCATACATTGCTTTTTCTGTCAATTTATTAGCAAGATACAGTTCCGCTCCAACTCGAAGACATTGGAATGGTATCAAACATATATTGTGTTATCTTCGCGGAACTACTAATATGGGTCTATTTTACTCAAGGGAATCAAAGCAACAATTGCTTGAATATGTAGATGCAGGATATCTTTCAGATCCACATAAAGGTAGGTCACAAACAGGGTATGTATTTAATTACAATGGTACTGCTATCTCATGGAGATCTATCAAATAAACAATGGTGACCACATCATCAAATCATTCAGAAATACTAGCAACTCATGAAGCATGTCATGAATGTATATGGCTAAGGTCAATGATTCAACATATTCAAGAAACATGTGGACTACCTTCCATCAGAGGCAATGCAACCAAGTTATATGAAAATAATGCTGCTTGTATTGCACAAATTAAATGAGGATTCATAAAATGTGACAAAACTAAGCATATTTCCCCTAAATTCTTCTATACTCATGAGCCCCAAAAGAAAGGTGAGATCGATATTCAACAGATTCGATCATGCAATAATCTAGCAGATCTATTCACAAAGGCGTTACCTTCGACCACATTGAAAAAGTTAAGGTATGACTTTAGAATGCGAATATGGAGAGATCTACCATTTGAGATGTTGAATAAATCATAATCATGTTTACATGAGGGGGAGAATGATAATATGAATATACTGCACTCTTTTTTCCTTCGTCCAGGTTTTGTCCCATTGGGTTCTACTGGCAAGGTTTTTAACGAGGCAACTATAGTGATCCAAAAGAATATTGTACTCTTTTTCCTTCACTAAGGTTTTTCCTAGTATGGTTTTAATGAGGCATATTCTTTTGATCATCCAAGGGGGAGTGTTATAAAATATGAGAATTTACCGGATTATGGGAACTTGTGGATGATCATCCATATTGATGTATATCTCTTTGTGACTCTCTATAAAAGGGAGATACCTCTAATGAAAATTATTCTATTCTCTTCCTACGTTCTAATTTCTCTTTCTTGTTTTCTTCTCCTTTCACTTTATACTTTTACAACATGTTATAATTATAATAATTATTATTGTTATTATTATTATTATTATTATTATTATTATTATTATTTGTTATTATGGGATGTATTTAATCCAAATCACTGAAAAACATAGGATAAAATCTAAATCCTTAAATAAATGTATAAATAATAAGACCTAAGTATAAATAAATAGAAATAGGCATAAACAATGAAATTGAAGTACTAAAGGATGAAACAAATGTATAAAACAATAGAATGTTTGAAATAATGGGATCTATACACATGTGGTGTAATTTGATTAATTGCAATTTTGATAAGTAGCAATTCAATAGTGTAGTGAGAACCAAGAGTATACAACATGAATGTTCATATTTTAATAAAAATATAAATGTTTTTTGTTAAAATAAATAATAATTTTTCTAAAAAAATACTAATTAATAATATTTGATTTAAAATGAATTCTAAAAGGAGTACATAACTTTTAAAAAAAATATTTAAATAATCTTTTTTTTTTTTTAATAAGGAACATGTTTACTATCTAATTATTTTGAGTATTTTATACCAAATTTAGTGTTGGACTTTTTGCTATTAAATGAGTTGCAAATACAAATTCTCTATTCAAGAAGTTCACGCACAATGGGTTACATTTTTGCACTCCTTGTCCATTAATGCATTTAATGAAATGATACGTTAATGTTTTGAAGTAAAATAAATCTTTATGGTCTATTGATAAGAATTAAAGAACTTCTTGTTTATGATTCTCTCGTCTATCCATATGAGACTTGTAAGCAACCACTACAAGGAAAAAGGTATATGGTGACATTTATAATGAGTCACCATAAACATAGGGTGTCACTACAACATAGCGTCACCTTCTCCACTGACACCATAGAGGGTACCAATTGGTGACATATTTGGAAGTGACACCAAAGTAGATAAATGGTGACCCATTCGGAAGTGACACCATATATTTCTAGTGATGATAGGGTGTCACATTAAATACATCATCTTTGAGTTATGATGTCACATTAAATGCATCACCTTTAAGTTATGGTATCACATCATTGTAAATTATTGTGGAAGATATGATTGGTTTTAGTTGTTGATTTTTGTAATGCTTATGAATTAATAAGATTAACCTATTTATATTTTGTCCATAAATATAACAATCATATTATATTTAACTCATTTTTCTGTAATGTTTCTAGAATAACTCATAATACATTGATCATCTAATAATATTTGTATATCAAATGTTCACAAAAGGATAGTACATCCAACATATCAAACCCATCAAAACTAAAAAAGAAGAGTGAATACATACCAAAACATGATTTAGAAATGTTAAAGATCCCAAGATTCATGTATACCTCCATTTCCTAAGCATAAAACCGGCTAACCATAAAATGACATAAAAGTCCCATCTAAAAATCTAAATTTCTCAGTTGCAATTAAAGTAACGTTTATGTCCTACAACGTATAACATAAGAGTTGCATTTAAAAACCCAAAATCTTGTTGCCTTCTTCTTTCTTTTTATTCTCCATTTCACCATCCCAAGAGTGTATACCTGCATTTCAAAATTTAATGAGTTTTAGAGATTTTTATTGAAGAAAATAAACATGGATCGATGTTATCATAAATGAACAAATCTAAGAACTATTTTTTTTTTTCAAATAGAAACATTATTCAAAGAATAAGCATTACTATACAATACCTATGGAAAAATTCATGTAGTAGCTAAGGGACTCACCATGCATGGTGATCGTGATGCATTAACATGATTCATGATTAGTTGTAGCACAAAAGTAGCCCATTCTCCTCTAATTTCATCGAAGGGCGCTTCTTCTGATGAATAAATGGAAATATAATTCTACTTGACAATATGTTTTTTTTTTTTATCACAAAACTGAAATCAAATAAGAAAATAACATTAAAATGCATAACATTTGGAAGCCTAAAACTATGTACAATTCATTAAATAAGTAATACCTTTGAAGCAATAATTGTAGGATAAAAAATTATCTCTTTAATGAATCTCATAACAAAGTAGCCACATTCGAACCCTCCTTCTTGTCTTGGACACTAATCGATCAATTATAAAATAACATTAGTACTCACATATATAAATGGTGCAAATGCATAAGCTAATGTGTAAAGAAAAATTTTTGGATGTCACTTGCACTAGTTGCTAAGATGACTCCCTCTTAGATGTTTTCTTTGCAGATATTCGAAGAGTCCTATGTAAATAAGCTCAATGGGTACATTTTAAAAATAGGTAAATGTTATATGTTTTAATATATATAAATAATAAAAAAATGTGTTTGAGGTGAATGTATTTTTTTTATTTAAAAATAATACTATGAAAAATAATAGGAAGAACTTACATGTTTACGATATCCTTTAAGTCCTCACACGGTTTGTGATGCATAGGGTCAAGATAGTGGGCTATCATTTTCCTTGGCTCAAGCACTACCTAAATATAAACCCTTTAAGTCCTCATATCTATTTTTATTAACAAAATATAAAAACTTTCCAAAACTCAACTACTTAAATATAAAAACAAAATCAAATAAAATATCTAGCTAATTGGATTTTAGAAACTAAATAAACTATAAATAAACTAAATATAAAAACTAAATAAAATATCTATGCCCATGAATTAATTGAAGGGGATAGAAAGACACAGAGAGAACATGGCTATGGTTATGATTTCCATCTTATCATCTCCCGTCAATACCACACATGCCCATTTTAAGGTTGGACACTACTTTTGTTGATGGACTTGGAAAGGGAACTTCAAAATTGAAAACATAAATAAACCCTTATGTAAAAAAAAAAACATTAAAATATAATTGAGCATTAAAATATTTACTCTCTTACATCACTTTCATTTGAATATTAATAATCTCTTATTGAGATAGATACTTACAATTTAACAAAATAGAAATTCCTAATAATAAAAAATATAAAAATTTCTATTTCTATTAACAAAATATAAAAACTTTCCAAAACTCAACTACTTAAATATAAAAATAAAATCAAATAAAATATCTAGCTAATTGGATTTTAGAAACTAAATAAACTATAAATAAACTAAATATTAAAACTAAATAAAATATCTATGCCCATGAATTAATTGAAGAGGATAGAAAGACATAGAGAGATCGAACATGGCTATGGTTATGATTTCCATCTTATCATCTCCCGTCAATACCACACATGCCTTCCCGAATTGGTCCTTTTGGGGTTGGATACTCTCAACGAAATTCTATATCTCATTCCCACTTAGATACAAACAGAAAAATCATTTTTTTTCCTCTCTTGTTTTTTAGAAAGGATGGAGATTATGTGATAGTATATCTCAAAAAAATTCTGTACCTGTCATTCTCACACAAATAGATATTAAAAATCATTCTTTTTTTTTTTTCCTGTTTTTCACTTTTTTTAAGGATTTGATCATGTGTTTGGTTTAGATTAAAAAATCAATTAATCTACAGTTTTTTCTTCTATGCTGGAAGATTAAACCTAAATTTTTCTTCCCTACAACTCAAGAATACACAATTCACAAAAACCATAATACAAAGATGTTGAAACAATTAATACAATGACATTAACAAAAGAAAAAAAAAATGATAGATCCAAGAGATTTTGGGTTACCTGGGAGTCCACAAAGTGAAGAATGTCGGTTTTGAGCGTGTTGACTATGGGTGAGAGAAAAGGTTGAAGAAGATCATGATTTTATATATAGGATTTATATATTGAGATTTTTTGGATTGTGGGTGAGATATGGAAACAATGGGATTTTTATATAGTATCCATCATTATTAATTCTAAAAATGGGTTATAATACTTAAAAAAAATTATTTTATATGATGTCACTTCCCAAAAAATGACACTATAAATATAAAATTAATATCATCTAACTACCTCAATTGAAGATTTTTTATATGATGTGTCACCTTCATTAATTATAAATCCTATGGTGTCATTATTTTAAAAGTGACACCGTAAATAGTGACACCATAAACTATTTTTGTAGTAGTGAATGATGAAATTATAGGCTTCTCAAATCAGCATGCATATGATTGGAGATGGTGTATGAAAATAAGGTCATGAAACTTATAACAATAAGATGATTAGTTGCTTTGTAGCTTAAATAAAACCTTTTTTTTTTATTATTATAAAAACTGAAAAATAAAAAAATTATATAGAAATTTGATAATTGAATTACATTTAAGAAACCTTAAATGTTGTTTCATATATTTAAAATATAGTACCTTAATAATTAAAAATAATATAAAAATGAATATACACATTGTTTAAAATCTATTTGCTTATTATATAAGTTTAAATTGTTAGGTAATACGTCCCATCTTATCCTCCAAATGGATAAGAATCGACCTATTTCTTAACATTTCAAAATTTTAAGCAAATAGATTCAATGTTTTCTATAGCTTAATATGAATATAAAAATTTGAGATAATGAAATTATTGTTATATAATACATTCCATCTTATCCTCCAAATGAATAAGACATTGCCTAACAACTCAAATTTGTAAGCAAATAGATTTTAAAAGGTGAACAACTGGTTGATGATATTTAATAAATTCAATGTTTTCTCTAACTTAAGATGAATATAAAAAATCTAGATAATGAAATCGTTGTTTCATATGTTTAAAATATAGTGCCTTAACAATTAAAATATACATTTAATATACATAGCATTTAAAATCCATTTGCTTATGAATTTAAGTTGTTTAGTAATACATCCCATCTTATCCTCCAAATGAATAAGACATTACCTAACAACTCAATTTTGTAAATAAATGGATTTTAAAATGTAAATAATTAATCGATGATTCGAAAGAAATTCAATATTTGACCTAATATGAATATACAAATTTGAGATAATGAAATCGCGCGTGTTTCATATGTTTAAAATACAATACCATAAAAATTAAAAATAATATCTATAACAATGAATATATACATACTATTTAAAATTTATTTGCTTATAAATTTAAGTTTTTAAGTAATACCTCCATCTTGTCCTCTAAATGAATAAGACGTTACCTACCAACTCAATTTTATAAGGAAATGGATTTTCAAATGCAAATAAGTGATTGGTAATATCTAAGAAATTCAATGCTTAACCTAATATGAATAACCAATAATTAAAATAATATAAAGATGAATACAAATATTTTTTAAAAACTACTTGTTTATAAATTTAAGTTATTAGGTAAGACATCCCATCTCATCCACCAAATGAATAGGTCGTTGCCTAACAACTTAAATTTGTAAGAAAATAGATCATAAAGTACAAATAATTGGTTAATGATATTTAAGAAATTTAATGTTATCTCTCTCCTAAGATTAATATAAAAATTTAAGATGAGGAAATAGTTGTTTCATATTTAAAATACAATATCTTAATAATTAAAAATAATATCAAAATAAATACTGACATTATTTAAAATCCATTTGCTTATAAATTTAAGTTGTTAGATAATACATACTATGTTATCCTTCAAATAAATAAGATCTTACCTAACAACTCAAAATTGTAAGTAATTAGATCTTAGAATGCAAAACAGTTGGTTGACTATATCTAAGAAATTCTATACCTAACAACTCAAATTTGTAAGTAATTAGATTTTAAAATATGAACATTTGATTGATGATATCTAAGAAATTCAATTTTTTCTTTGACCTAAAATGAATATAAAAATTTGGTTTGGGGATTGTTTGCTCAACTATTGAAACTTAATAAGAAGATCGGAAGAGATAAAACTTATGGGATATGTTTGCCAATAGAGTGAGGAAAATAAGGAATGGGTATTTAGGACTTGATTCAAAGAGTAAAAGTTAAATGGAAGTATCAAGCAACATTGGGTTTGGAAATGATATTGCACTTTTTAAAAGTCATATATGGGTAGAATGAAGAGAAAATTAGAACAAATGAAGTTTAATTTTTTGGTATTTTCGATACTAAAAGGGTGTTTTGATACAAATGAACAAATGAACATTTTAGGAGCTGCAATTGGACATGGAACACTACCCTCTACTTGTATCTATCCGCCCATGTCGCCTGCAGTTGAAGGTTGGCCTCAAATGTCAGGAAATGGGGTTTTTCCTTATTATTATCCTTCACAACCAAAGTTCCCAACTGCAGATGGATCCCCTGGGCACTACAAGAAATAGGATTTTTGGTGACGATTGGGAACCGTCACCAAATCTTATATATCCGTGAGCAAAACCTATCGTCATGGTCTTATGAAACTGTGACCAAGCGTCACAATATGAGGCGTAGCTAAAAGTATTGGTCACGGTTTCCTAAGTGATCGTGACCATATGATTTCTTTTTTTGTGACGGCCACACAAAAACTGTGACAAAAAAAGTTAAGAATACTTTGCTACTTATTAAGTTGATTTAGTCACGGTCAGGTAATAAACCATGACTAAATGTAACCTTATGGTCACGGTCAATGCCCCTGATCGTGACAAAATGTAATCTTATGGTCACGGTCAATGCCCCTGACCGTGACTAAATGTAATCTTATGGTCACGGTCAATGCCCCTGACCGTGACTAAATGTAACCTTATGGTCACGGTCAATGCCCCTGACTGTGACTAAATGTAACCTTATGGTCACGGTCAATGCCCCTGATCGTGACTAAATGTAATCTTATGGTCACGGTCAATGCCCCTGACCGTGACTAAATATAGGTATATGGTCACGGTAATTAATTGACCGTGACTAATTGTTAGGTCTATTATGACAAAATGTACACTTATGGTCACGACTACTAATAACCGTGACTGAAATTAATCATGGATGGCCGCCCTATCCCCAAATTTTGGTGACGGTTCATTACTGATCGTGACTAAAATACGCTTATAGTCACAAATTTTTAGTGGTCGTGACTAAAATTTGTTATATTTGGAAATTAGTTTTTTATAAATTCAAATTTCCCAAACCTGTTATAAACCCAAACAAACGCATTTTAGACCTGTATATGCAATTAAAACAATTTCAATATATTACAATCAATTATCCCAAGCTAGTTAAAAACTTATATATCAATAAGTCATTAAATATAAAAAAAACATAATATAACAAAAAAAAAAAAAAAACCAAACAAACAAATAACAAAGAGATTCAAATTTAGTTTCATATTCTAACATAATATAACAAATCAACCAACCAAACATCACATAATAGTCATAGAAAGCTAAAAAAGTTAGGAGAATCTATCATATAAATAAGTAGCATAATCTTCAAAAAAGTTAAGAGAATCTATCATATAAAGATGTAGCAAAATCTTCAAATTTCTACTGCTTTTGCTGAAATTGTTACATCATTTGCATCATCTGTTCTTGAATTTGTGCTTGAATTTGTGCTTGCATTTGTGCTTGCATTTTTCTTTGCATTTCCATCATTTTTTCTTCAAACTCTTCTTTCACTTCTTCTCGTGTCTTCCTTTGAACTTCTATCAACCTCTCTTCAAATGTTTCTTTCACATGTGAGAGTTCCTTTTTCACATTTGAGAGTTCTTCAGTTGCAGTTGTAAACTTTTGTTCTACAACTATTAGCATCTCTTGGGCGTTTTCAATTTGTGTTGAAAGAATAACTCTTGATCGCCTTCTACTAGTAGAACCAAAGATTGAGGTAGGAGTAGGACCAAATCCATACCCTCGAACACGACCATGTCTCTCTGGACCCATGACTTGAGTATATATCTCATCTACATATGTAGATGCTACAGATGTAGATGCTTCAGATGATGCAGAAGTAGAAGAAGATGTCCCCTCAAGTTGGGATAGTAATTGCTGAAATTGATCCTGGAATTATAAAATAATAAAAAAATTGTTAAACTTTTAAAATAATTTAGTATGTGGCTATGATTGAAATACAAGTATATAAAATTTATTTACTTCATTACCATAATCTCCTTAGAATGATCATCAACAGGCGTCCCATCTTTTCTTGTGTGTGTCAGGGCAAACATCTCAATTCTATTGGGCTCACTTCGATCCTCCTTCTTTTGTGCCTGTTCTTACAAGTAAAACAATTGAGTTATTTATGATAAATTATTTGTGTACAAACAAATCATATTAATAATAAATTTTCAACCTGTTCATATCGAATTTGAGCATAACTTTTTGATCCCGATGTATGCTTTATCACTTGCTTTGCCCTATTTGCCTTGTTTTTTTTCTGAGATATCCTACATCAATTAAAAAATTAGCAAGTCACCTATATAGGTAATAGAAACATAATAAAAGTTATATACATGAAGTATTAGGTTAGATATAACTAATAAATATAAATTTATGTGAATATGAGTATCATAAGATACATTATCAAGAAAAGATCATTATCTTTACCTTGGCTTCAGGTGTACCCCAAAAGTGGATGAGCCACCTCCAATCATCATCTGATAAGTGTGGAGGTCGATGACACAATCTCTCCTCATCTGTATTATAAGGGTTATAATACTTGGCCTTCATTTTATTTCTATAGCTTCTAAACAAATTTCCACAACATTGAAGAATGTAGCTCTTACATGTTTCTTCTAGTTCATATTTTTCTTGTATTGCATTAAAATGTCATGTATAAATAAGAGGTATCATTTTTAAACAATAACATTACAATTTAGATTGAATAATAACTAGCATATACCAATACTAAGGCCCAAATCTTTTCTTTCACATCTTCACTAACATGATTCCAATCTTGAACTTGGATGGGCACATTGTGTTGAGATCGCACCAATGTTCCCATATAGCTTGACAATCTTTCCCCTTTTCCATCATAAACAACTTGCCCTTTGGTATTGAATCTTGTAGTTTTTTTTTCCCCGGGTTTCATACTAAGTAAATCTAAGTTACGCGTTGGGCCACATGTCCTCATTTTGCTAGAGAATGAACCTATTAAGAGTAATAATGAAATTAAAAGAAACATAATTTACTTATCTTATATAAAATTAAACATTAAAAACCTATCATTCAAGAAATTAAACATATGTAAATTTATCATATGTAAAGTTAAACATAATTTTCTTAATCATACCAACAACTGAAGGATCTGAAGAATCAGAAGGATCAGAACTACTAGGAGTAGTAGTTGCAGCAGGTTGTATGTCTAAGAGTTGTAGATTGTCCAACTCATCTTCTGGAGACACTATTTGTACTCTTCCTCTTCGATGTGACATTTCCTACATAATAAAGTAAATTAGAAAAAGTAATACAAAATAAGTTACAGAAATAATATGAAATAAATTACAATTTGTATATTTTGTAAGTATATATTTATGTACTTACCAATATTATTAGCTACAGATCATCCTGAATAAATTTATTATGTCTTTCAACAATGTTTTCTTGTCGTGATAGTAGAACATCTGTTTGGATAGTTTCTCCTGCAATATCATTTCTATCCCAATTGATTAAATCATTCTCGGCCAACTCATGCACATCACGTTGACTATGAGGTGTTATAAACTGTTGATATGGCTCTGGATCATTAGTAGATACTTTCTTATTCATATCATAAACCCCTCGAGTTTGTATCTCTACAGCTGTGTGCCAATTTTCCTCATTTGAATTTTGAACATAGAAGACTTGTTTTGCTTGAGATGCAAGCACAAATGGCTCATCTATGCATATGGTATGTTCAAAATTCAAACACGTGAACCCATATTCATCCTTTTTTATTCCCCTTCCACTATTGATTACATCCCACCAGTCACACTTGAATAAAATAACTCTATTTCCACCAAGGTAATGTAACTCAATTACATCAGTTAACACACCATAGTAAGAAACATGACCAGGAATTGGGTTCTTATCTCTTGCACTTGCAAAGCTTGATACCTCTGCGGTCACAACAACTCCACTATTTTGAGTTTTTTTCCTCTTTTCTCGTTCTCTTGTGTGAAATCTGAACCCATTAATGATGTATCCTTTATAACATGTAACTGATGTACTTGGTCCACGAGACAATGATAGTATGTGTTCAGAAATTGGACCTTCATGTCGCATTTGTATAATCTATAGATTCAAATATAAGATGTTAATACATACATGTGTATTAGATAATAGAACAATTTATGTAGTGAATGAACTTACGCATTCTTCAAACCAACTAATGAATTATCTTGTGTGAATCAAATCTACATCTCGTGCACGAATACGAGGCTTAACCCTTATAGATTGCTTATGCTCTCTGATAAAAAAGAAAAAATTAATTATAATGCTCACAAAGACCAAAATTAAATTTTTGTATGAGAATTAGTATAAAGTTTTATTCAAATAAGTGTCTTACTCAATAATCACACAAGTTCACAACGTTCCTTAATTGATGCCTAGAAATTGCACTTTCAGATGAAAATTGGACTAGATTTTTAACCTCAATTCTGTTCTGGAAAAACAATTCCTCAACAAGAAACCCTAGCTGAAGAAAAAAAAGCTCAATTTACCAACCATTCAACCGAACCCTCAAAGATAACGGCAGAGTAGGAATTCCTCGAGAGGTAAGTGAAATACTTGGAGTTTCCTAACAGCAATGTCCTTGGAATTTCGCTATTTGGGTGGGATGGTATGAAAAAATAAAGGAAGATGAAAGAGGGAGATTTTGGATTAGATTTTAGGTTAAGGCTGAGGGTAAAGTACTACTCCCCCTTCTCCTCTTTATTACCATCTGCAGTTGCTTGAGGCGAAAGAAACACTCCCCCACCTCAAAAATTGAATTTAGGGCTTCATTTAGGTCGGTGGGTCAAAGGGTAAAAAGCTTAAACTTTATCTTAAAGCCCAGATTCGTTCTTTTTAGGTCCAAAAATTAAATTAAATGCGACAAAGATGGATGAAGGTTGGGTTTGATTTTTTTTTTTTTTTTAAATGTGAAGGAATGAAATTAAATTTCTTCAAATTTAAAGATTAGTTGGAAGGGCCATATTTTTTTTAACCGTTGAATCCAATAGAAATCAGTTATATAACCCACTAATTTGTTTTTTTTTAAATAAAAAATATGAATAAAATAAAATGTATTCGAAAACAGTTGGCAATTAGATTTGGAAGCTGTGAAGAAACTCCCTTGGTAACATGTTAAGAATCCCTTCTTCCCTACTTGCATGGGGTTCAATGTAAACAATACGGGCCCAATGGATGCAAAAGCTTTTTGGGAAAAGGAGATTCCATTTTAAAAATATTATTTTTAAACAAATTATTAAGAAAACAATAATTTGAAAATTAAATATTAAAATATGATGCTTCATAATAAATAAAAAAAATCTTTTTATTGGAGGTGTTTTTCTAGTAAAAGCATTTTTTTTAAAAAAAATATTATAAGTGATTTTTTAATATTATATTTTAAAAATTTTTTAAAATATTTTTAAAATTTTATCAAATACTTTTTAAATTAAAAAAGCTTTTTAAAACCATTGTAAAATAAATTTTTAGTCTTATTTTATTTTTTAAAAGATATTAAATCATTATCATATAAGTGAAATGAGTTTAAAAAAAAGTGTAAAATAATTTATCAAATTAAAAAAAAAAATTATTCACTTTTTTTTCCTCTATTTTCTTAATTAAAAAAAAAACCATTGACCTACGGGGTGTGGCGAAGAGAAAGAGAAACCCAAATAGGAGCTTCTTAATCTTGAAACCATTGACATTTTATCGGTATGATATTTTTTAAGAGACTAAAAAGTAAGTATAATAAAAACTGTGTTTTTCTTCTTTAATCTCTTCAATTTTCTATTAGTATTATTGATGAAATAAAAAGCTTATTTATAGGGTGGAGAGAGGATTAATTTCCTTACAAAATTAAAAGGCCGGGCAATTAATTTTCATCAAAGTGTCTTTAATTTAGGAAATTAACTTCCCGTAAACTAATCAAAAGGATTTTAATTTTATTATTTATTAAATCATAATACTTAATTTGATATTTAAATAAATATTACATAATAATTGATACGAGGCCATATTTTGTATGATCCTTTCAATCTGATTGTATACTTATGGGTCCAACTTTAGCATTGTTAATTACCACCTTTTATTCTTGTGCCTTTATTGCACACATGTTTTTGCTGGAACACCTCTCTCTTATTGATGGAAATTTTCTTTACAGCTGGACTCTTGCATTTTCTTTTTCTGCAACATCTCATTTAATGGTTTTAGCTAGGCCAATTGTGACCACTTTTTTCCCACTCCATACTTCTTGCATAGGACTTGTTTTAATACCACATTGTCAAAAGCTTCCAGCACTAATTGTTGTGCTACCACGTGGAATGAAGCCAACTCTAGCCTGCACATTTGTAGTCTTTTAATTACTATAACACTAACTAAAAATCACCTTGCAAAATCATGATTTTCTCCTTCAGTTCATGACCAACTTGATAATTGGAACAAGCTAGGAATATCAATTTGGAAATAGGAACAATATTATTAGGTGAATTAAAAAAAATTAAGAAGCTTCTGTGGCTTATCAACGTGATTTCCCACAGAGTTTAGAAATACCTTTTGAGATATGATTCATTGGAGATAAATTTAGATGGCTGCTTGAAAGTGCAAATGATGATTTATAAATGATGTGATTAATTAGGGGAGTGGTATCCTTGAGGTAGTTGCTCTGCACTTGTACATCTTGTCTATTGAAATAATGTTCCAATTTTATGGCCTATGGTTTTTTGTTTGGCCTATAAGTTGGTTGATGTAATTTGTTATTTAGCAAAAAAACTTTGTATTGGGGATTATTATCCGATTATCCAATTTGGATATGTATATAAATATGTTTTATATATTTTTGGAATATATAGTTTGGATATATGTATTATTAGAGATTAAAATTTTGTTGCTTCAAATAAAGTTTTATATATAATAGAAAATATATGCTAGAAAATTCAGCAACATTTCTTCATGCAATGAGAATTTTAATTAAAATATTAAAATAAAATAAAGTAAAACTCAAGACCTTACTTGCGGCCAAGCAATGTCCACTCATAGATTAAGTAGCAGCCAAGGAAAAGTGGCATCAAAAGGAATTAAAAAAATTTCTCAAGATCTTAAATTGTGGCCAAGCATAAACTGTCCACATCATAGATTAAAAACGTCTTTTAATAAAGCTATATATATATATATAGTTTTTAATAATACTGTATTATTAAAAATATATATTATAAAATTAATTAATTTTATTTATTAATTTTAATTTATAAATAATATACTAAATTTAATATAAGATAAACATTATTTATCTTATCTTAAATTAAATAAAATTAATTAATTTTATAATATATATTTTTAATAATTGTATTATTATATAAGTATAATATGGAATAGAAAAATGGATTTTTAAAGTTTTTTTTTTTTGAAAATCATTTGTGACGTTTTTGTTTTTTTATTTTTTATTTAATAAATTAATAAAAAAATTTAAACTCAATTTTCATATAAAATTGATAATAGTTTTTTTTTAATTCCAAAGTGAAAGAAAAAAATTATATATAAATATTATTTATCTTATATTAAATTTAGTATATTATTTTTAAATTAAATTTAGTAAATAAAATTAATTAATTTTATAATATATATTTATAATATTCGAATTATTGTATAAATAGAATAAAGAATGAAAAAAAAAAAATTAAAGGTTTGTTTTTTTTTTTGTTGTGAAAATCGTCTGTTGAAGAGACAATTTCTCACTTACAAATTTCTTCTCTCTCCTCATTGGACAAAACTACATAGATTTGGAATTATTTTTTTTACCACGATAATTTAGGCATTATTTTTAAAAACTGCCATACTCTTATAAAAAATCCAGTAATTGATGAAGGGTCGGAGTTAAGGGCTATGCTACAATTTGCTTGAAGGGATTAAAGTTAAAGGGTAGGTGAGGTGGCCGAAGTTTACCTAGATTGGAAAATGAAGCAAATAATAATAATAATAATAATAATATTTATTTTGGCATTGGGTCGTTCGGTTCACCAAAACATGGCAATTTTATTTAATGGGAAAGAAATGGGCCACGGGGGAATTCACTTAATAAACAATATTATCCTCTACATTTCCAATCAAAAAGTTAGGTCAAATGCAACTAAGTAGAGATTAGGCCCCTCCTCCTCCCCCACCTTCTCAGACTAAGTTAATATTTTGGCTTTGGTTTTTTAAAGCTAAACTCATAGACTTGTGGAGTAAATGTCACTTGCATTTAAATTTTTTATCAAATAATATCAAATTGAACCATCATATTTTTAAACTAAAATATTAAACTTTATTTTACTTCTCATTAAAACATTAATCATAACAAGGAAATTAAATAATTTTAACTAAGGAAAAATTAATAAGAACTATTATTATTACTATTAATAATAATTTCTATGATATATATATATATATATATATATATATATATATATATATAATATTATCTAAAAAATTATAATAGGTAACCCAAAAATGGTTTAAAATAAATAATAGACTTTGGTCACGATTGTGTGAACCCCGTGACCATAGGTTCAAAATATTTCTCTATGTATTTGGTCACGGTCAATGTGAAATTTGTGACTATAAGTTCCCATACAGTCACGGTCAATCAATAGCGTGACTAAAATTCACAAAAATATATATATAGTGACGGTTTCACAAAAAACCGTGACTAAAACGTCATTTGTTACACTTTTGGTCACGAATGATAAAATTACCATGACTAAAAGTATTGGCGCCAAAATTTCCCTCCCTAAATTTACAAATAGTCACGGATTCAAATAAATTTGTCACTAAAATACCCTCTCATCAATCCTTTTGGTGACGGTTCATAAAATCTCCGTGACTAAACATGTTTTTTTTTTTTTTACCATCCTTGATTAACACATATAGTCACAATTTTACTCTGGCCGTGACAAAATAATATCTTTGGTCACGAAATTTGTGGCCGTGACTAAAGATTCGTCATTAAAAACCTATTTTTTTGTAGTGGGGCCACCAGTGGTTCCTGCAGAAGTCTGGGCCCACGTCAATCCTTCGAACCACCACCCTGTGTGACAAAATTTGTGGAATAAAGGCTGAAAATTTCTTATTATCAAGAATGTGAAACACGTACGACTTATATAGAAAGAGAGGTGGATATTTACATAAAGACTCCTACTCCCAGTTTAACTAAAAGGATAAGCAGTCCTACTCCTAGTTTAACTAAAAGGATAAACATTATAACTGATAAACGTTTATAATAGATGGACATTATCACTTAGTGGCTAAGCATTATCTTTTCTGTTACTGTGCCACCAGTGATTACTGCAGAAGTCTGGCCCCACGTTAATCCTTCGAACCACCCTGTGCCACCAGTGGTTCCTGCAGAAGTCTTGGCCTACGTCAATCATTCGAATCACCACCCTATGCCACCGGGGGTTCCTACACAAGTCTTCGCCCAAGTCAATCCTCCAAACCACCCTGCGCCCCCGATGGTTCCAATTCTGCCCCAAGTCAATCTTGCAAACCAAGGCGAGGCCATTTATCAAAATGGACCAACAATGGTCAATGTCCAACAAATGCTCACTCTTCAGCAAATGTGCAGGACTGCTCAGGTTCGCTAAACCATCTTTAATCCATTTTTTGTTTTGTTTTTCGTTTTTGTTTTTGTTTTTTGTTTTTAGTTTTTTTTCTTCCCAACTCTTCTACACGTGTTTTCTCTCAAGCTACTTCTTTCCACTAAGTAAAAGTGCATTTGAGAATAATTTTGAAAAGTATTTATAGTATTTTTAACATTTGAATTATAAAAATTTTCAAATATTAAAAATATCAAAATCGTTTCCTATAATCATTACCGAACGTGCTCTAATTCAAATATTAATTGGCAATTATTGGTGCCAATTAAAAATATCTAGATACTCCTCATTCATCAGGGTCTTATATTTGCCGACACCAATAAAGTCCTCATAGATATTCTCAACTCAACATTCTATGTTCCTAGTAGGTACTTTTTAACCTCAACATATCTACCACCAACACCAATAAAATCCTCACAGATATTCTCAACTCAACATTCTACATTCCTAGTAGGTACTTCTTAACCCCAGGCTAGAGAATTGAGAGTTTAGGTTAAAAATAACCTCTTTAACCAAACAAATGTGGGTTTTGGCCCTCTTTTGAATCTTTTGTTCAAAATGGCTTCTTTCTCTCCCATCAGCATATTTTATTATTATTATTTTTAATTATTTTTTTAAAAGTCATTTAAAAAAAAATGAAGATGGAGGTGTGGGTCTGGGTGGGGGCAACCGTGGGCATCGTCAGCAAGGACGGCATGACATCGCGGGCTGAAAATGAGTAGCAGCCGGAGTTGGAGGAAAGGAAAAATGGGTAGGATGGAGAGAGAGAGAGAAGAGAAATAGGGAAAGAAGGAAACAAGCGAAGGGAGAAAGGGTTGAAGTCGACTGAAGAGGGGGAAATGGAGTGGCCGATAGCTACGTCGCCAGTGATGGATGGGTCCATGGTGAGAGGTGTGGGGGTGGAAGAGAAGGAAGAAATGCATTTTTGCAGAAGCCTTTTCAAAATTACTCTTGAAAGTTTGAAAAATGGAGTACACGGATAGATACAAATGCTAATTATTAACTTTACACAGGCAAGTTCTGTTACTTTATAGAAAAAGAAGAGAGGACAACATGCTCTGAAAAGAGTTCTAAAACGAAATTTTGTTTCTTCTTTCAAACTTGAGTAATAGGAGCTGCAGTTGGCTGTGGAGATTGGGTATCGGATTTATTCCCACAAATCCAACGAACAAGTTTACATATAATAAACTCAAAAGCCTTTTTCACGATCCAGAACAGTCATTTGAAAGCTATATATAAACAATAAAAGAGGACAAAGACGAATATTGCAACCCCAATGGCAACACCTTTGAGGAATTTTGCAACAAAATTTTTAGAAGATTCTGTGCAACGTCCCAGGACTGTTGAACGTAGAGGTGAATACGAGAGAAAGAAAATGGGGACAGGAAGAAATCCAACCACACTCCAAACAGCATTTTCCCAATTATGTGTCATGATCAGGATGATTGTTGCTCCAAACGCCACCGCCATCATTGAGACCGAGAGGATCATACATATAATTCCCTGTGTCAGCTTCTTAAAAAGATATGTTTCGAAGTCTTGTAGTGGAAATGAGGATGTAAGGATGGAGAAAAATATACCCACAAATGTCAAAGCCAAAGTGAAGGAGAACACATCAGCTAATATGAAAACCACAACGAAGGGTTTAGAGTTAAGGATTGGAATACCAGTGTTTTGATTAGGACCTCCTGGTACCGTGTAGGCTGCTGCAAAGGCAACAGTGTTGACCTTAATACGGAAATTAACACATAATAATCCAGATCATTGAATTCAAACTCATCTCTGATAATAAAATAATAAAAAACATTAATTAAAAATAGATTACATACCATTTGAAGAACACGCAGCCATGAGAGATTTCCCTTCAGTTTATAGATCTTAAATCCTTGATCTCTTCTTCTCCTTATCAAACCTTAATACACAGAATTGTTTTATGTAATTGATGGAAGAGAGCACTCATCGCACATGAAGGATTTTCTGTATATATATCTTATTGATAGGAGAAGAGGGCCAAGAATACACGTTCAAAAACCGTTCTAAACGTGTTATTCAAATAACTATTTTTATTCTAAATAATAATATTATAATTATTATAATTTACCCACTCCATCAAGGGTAAATATCTTTATAACAGTTTAAAGATATTGGGTATTCTTTTAATTGGCTAAATACTAGGTTAGTGGGCCACCCACTTAATTTTAATGTGGAAATAACATTCTCCCACTTGGCCCACTAAACTGATTATGAAAACTATAATATATATAGTTTATATATAAAATATATACTGGAAAATAAATTTGACACGTGATCACGATTTCAATAAACTTAGCCAATACGTCCAAAATCATATACCATAATATTGAATAGTTTAGATCATAAATGTGAGTCATGGCGGTCACATGACCATAATGTCATGTTTCCTTCCATACACCACACATCAATAACCCTTATTAACCCAGTCCTTAATGCCAAATAGCCCCTGTAATTTGTCTTGTCAGGACAATTCTTGTTTATCAAACAATAAAACGTACACCCATAATTGAAAACAAGAATAAATAGAAACAATTGCACAAATTGTCAATTACATAACCACCATTCATTATCATACATATTATGGATTACTCAAAAGGTTCATCCTCATAACATGTTCCAAATATGCCTTTGGAGGTAATCCTTTAGTTAATGGATCAGCAACCATAAGTGTGGTCCTAATATTTTCAATTGACACTTGTTGTTTCTAGACTCTTTCTTTAACAACTAAATACTTTAAATCCATGTGTTTCGATCCATTAGAAAATTTGCCATTCTTAGAGAAGAAAACAGTTGCGGTGTTATCACAATATATTCTCAAAGGTTTAGCAATAGAGTCGACAACACCAAGTCTTGAGATAAAATTCCGCAACCATAAAGCATGACTTGAAGCTTCAAAACAAGCAACAAACTCGGCCTCCATCATGGATGAAGCAGTAATTGATTATTTTTCACTCTTCCACGAGATTGCCCCATTTGCTAGCATAAAGACAAATCCTGGAGTTGACTTTAAGCTATCGAGACAACCACCATAATCAGAATCCGAGTAACCGACAACCTCTAATTGTTCTGATCTTTTATATGTGAGCATATAATCCTTTGTCCCTTGTAAGTACCTCATCACCTTCTTTGCAGCTTTCCAGTGTTCGAATCCTGGATCACTTTGGTATCTTCCTAACATACCTACAGCAAAGCTGATATCCGGTCTTGTACATGTTTGAGTGTACATCAAACTCCCCACAGCTGATGCATAAGGAATTTTCTTCATTTGCTCCTTTTCCATGTTATTCCTTGGGCATTGCATTTTACTTAATTTGTCACCTTTCAATATAGGTGCAATACTCGATGAACATGACTGCATATTAAATCTCTCTAAAACCCGATCAATATATCCTTTCTGAGATAAACCTAGCACTCCTCGAGATCGATCCCTAAAGATCTCAATGCCAATAACATAGTTTGCCTCACCCATATCAACCATATGAAAGTTTTTAGAGAGATATTCCTTGGTTTCACGTAATAAACCAAGATCACTGCTAGCAAGCAAAATATCATCCACATACAGTATCAGAAATATAAACTTGCTCCCACTAACTTTCAGATATATACACTGATCAACAATGTTCTCTTTAAATCCAAAAGATGTAATGGTATTATTGAACTTAATATACCATTGTCTGGAAGCTTGTTTAAGACCATAAATGGATTTCTTTAATTTGCAAACTAGGTGTTCATTTCCTTTCTTTGCGAACCCTTCAGGTTTTTCCATGTAGATATCTTCATCCAAATTCCCATTTAAGAATGCAGTTTTCACATCCATTTGATGTAACTCTAAATCAAAATGAGCTACAAGTGCCATGATGATTCTAAGCGAATCTTTCTTGGAAACCGGAGAGAAGGTATCTTTGTAATCGATACCTTCCTTTTGAGTGAAACCTTTGGCCACAAGTCTGGCCTTAAATCGTTCGATATTGCCTTTAGCGTCGCACTTTGTCTTAAAGACCCATTTACAGCCGACGGGTTTACAACTATTAGGCAATTTGATGAGATCCCAGACACCGTTATGGGCCATAGATTTCAACTCTTCATTCATAGCTTCCATCCATTTACTAGAATCATCACTTTCCATGGCTTGTGAAAACGAAACCGGATCCTTCCTTATCCCAATATCAAAATTAGATTCTTGTAGATACACCACATAATCATCTGTAATGGCAGGTCTCCTTTCTCTTTGAGATCTCCTCAAAGGTGCCGGTTGTGGTGGCTTTACAGCATTTTCAATGGCAATATTTTCTGGTGGTAATGAACCATCTCTATTATGTTGCTCATTTTCCTCAACTTGTTGAACAGGTTGAGGGACAATAATTTCTTGAGGTAAAAAAGGTGGTGGGATATCCACTCTTATCTCCTCAATATCTACCTTTCTTGGTTCATTACTCTCACTGATTTCGCCATTCTCTAAGAATCTGGCATTACCGATTTCAACTATTCTCACACTGTGGTTAAGACAATAAAATCTGTACCCTTTCGATTTATCCGGATAGCCAATGAAATATCCAGATATCGTTCTTGAATCAAGCTTTTTCTCATGTGGGTTATATATTCTTGCCTCCGCTGGACAACCCCATATATGTATATGTCTCAAGCTAGGTTTCCTACCAGTCCATAACTCGAAAGGAGTTTTTGGAACTGCCTTACTAGGAACTCTGTTCAAGATATACATTGCGGTTTTTAAGGCTTCACCCCACAATGAAATAGGTACAGAAGAGTAACTCATCATACTCCTAACCATTTCCATTAATGTGCGATTACGCCTTTCAGCAACACCATTCTATTGTGGCCTACCAGGCATTGTGTACTGAGCACGAATGCCACGCTTTTCAAGGAATTTGGCAAAAGGACCAGGATTTTGTCCTGTTTCATCATATCTGCCATAATATTCACTGCCTCGATCTGATCTCACAATTTTAATCTTTTTATCTAATTGTCTCTCGACCTCTATTATGAACATCTCGAAGATGTCAATGGCCTGAGACTTTTCATGCATTAGATAAACATAAGCATAACGAGATAGATCATCTATAAAGGTGATAAAATATTTCTCTCCTGTAAAACATGGAATAGAGAGTGGTCCACAAATATCTGTATGAATTATCTCAAGGAGCTCATTAGTTCTTGTGGCACCTTTCTTTGTATGTTTAGTTTGCTTTCCCTTTATGCAATCCACGCATACATGAAAATCAGTGAAGTCAAGATTTTGTAAAATTCCTTCCTTCACTAATCTCTCAATTCTTTCCCTAGAGATGTGTCATAGTCTTCTGTGCCACAAGATTGAAGAATTTTCATTAATTAAGCCACGTTTTGAACCAACATTTGAATGCAGGGTTATCAAAGCTTGTGCAAATTCATGATTCAAGGAAATTTTATATAAACCATCACATAAAATACCAAAACCAACTGTAACAGAATCTAACATCAAACTTAATTGTCCAGAACTGAATAAAACAGAATATCCAGTAGCATCTAATTTAGACAAGGAAACTAAATTCCTAGAGATAGAAGGCACATAAAAAGTGTTTAAAAGATCCATCTGATGACCCGTCTCTAATAGTAAGCAATAGGTACCAATAGTTACCACTTCAACCTTGAGACGGTTTCCCATATAGAGGAACTTTTCACTTTCCTTTGGTTTCCTGGTTGTAAGGAATCCCTGCATTAAATTAGTCACATGAGTTGTGGCTCCAGAATCAATCCACCAAGTATTTGAAGGAACTTCAGCAAGATTGGATTCATAACATACAAAAGAAAGACTTATACCTCTCTTTTCGAACCAAGCCTTGCGCTTGATACAACCCTTCTTCACATGCCCTTTCTTGCCACAAAAGTAGCAACTTACCGTGAATTTTCCATCATGACTCTGGCTACCTTCCCCAGGTCCGCTTTTCTTAGGTAGAAAGTTCTTTCCTTTTTTGAATTTTCCTTTCTTCTTCGTGGCTCCATGAGTTACAGCAAGAGCAAGATTATGTCCTTCTTGTCTTAATCTCACTTCCTCTTGTATACATTTACTGGTGAGCTCATTCAAGTTCCACTGATCACTGTTAGTATTATAGTGGATTTTGAATGGAGCAAACTGTGATGGAAGTGAGTTAAGGACAAACTGTACCAAGAAGGACTCATCCATACCCATGCCTAGTGCCTTAAGCTTTGCAGCCTTTTCAGTCATGTTTAAAATATGTTGCTGAATACCTTTCTGACCATCATATTTCATGGTGGTCAATTCAGCCATCAATGTGCCTGCAAGGGACTTATCAACGCGTTTGAAGCGCTCCTCAACAGATTTCAGAAATTCTGAGGCAAACTCGGTTTGAGGGAGAGAGGTCTTGATATTATTGGCAATAGTCATTCTCATAAACATCAGACTGAGTCTGTTGGATCTTGCCCAGGCTTTTGATTGTTCCACTTGCTCCGGAGTACTGTCATCCGTAGCTTCAGGAGGTTTATCTGTTATTAAAGCCAGGTCAAGATCCAATACGCCCAGTGAGAATTGAACCCTTTCATACCATTCAGAAAAGTTCGACCCATCAAAAACAGTCATTCCAGATGCAAGAGAGTGTAATGAAGTGGGAATTGTACAAAATAGAACAATGCTCACAATAAGGCCTCAAGTATAAAATAAATAGCAATGAACTATTGATATCATTAAAATTCTCCTTTGGGTAAATTTTAACATATCTAGTGTTCACTTGGAGGGAGCTTAAAACACTTTACTATTTTGTGTCATTTATATGTTACATTTAGGTATCCATTTTACCTTTCTAAGCATCACAAAATAAAAACATTAATTAATAATTAGCAGAAATTGACTCTCCTTTGGGTTAGTCTCATTCTCCTAATTATAAAGAGAATTATTAAGAATTTTACAAGTCTCCCTTTATTCTTTTATGCAATTCAATAAATACAAGGCTCACTAATTTAGGTTACTTTGGCAACTATCTAAATTAGTTAACCTTACATTTATAAATTGTCATTTGGATAAAATTTCACAAGATGAAATTAATTCCTTTATTTGAGTTAAAAAAAATCAAGGAAATAGTATCTTTAATAATCATCTCATTCCACCCGGACGGGAATCCCTCATTCCACCCCGACGAGAATACCTCATTCCACCCGGATATCTCATATCCGACGCCTGTCCGGCCGACGTTCCACCTCTCCGGATATCTCACATCCGGCATCCCTGTCGCCGGATGGGAGAGGAGGACGATTCAACTTCCCCGGGCAGACATGTCCGGATCCTTCGGTAACGCCTATCTGGAGTGCGCGCTTGACTTGTCCGCGATCCCCACACTTAGCTCCTGGGGTTTGAACCACCAAACCTCCAGGCTTTCCTTGCTTTCCGCCTAGGCTCTCAAGGGTGCAAGGTCTACCCATGAGGCCTAATTCTCCGGGTCTGAATCAAGTGGCTAAGGGGCTGACAAACCAAACGACCAGCAATGGCGCCTGAAAATGGCCAGCAATGGCACCTGAAAACGGCCACTGGACTGACGCCAAACCAGCGCCCCTCACCGGCATTGATCCAATCAGCGTTGCAAGGAAAAATAAAAATCTTCCTTCTACGCGTTGAGGCTGGTCTTTACTTTGTTTAATTAATTTATATTTTTTTTTATTATTATTCATTTTAGTGACACGAATTAATCAAAGATAAATCTCAAAATTTAATCTTTATAAAACAATGATTCTGAATATTTAAATTCAACCTTGCTCTGATACCAATTGTTGACCTTAATACGGAAATTAACACACAATAATCCAGATCATTGAATTCAAACTCATCTCTGATAATAAAATAATAAAAAACATTAATTAAAAATAGATTACATACCGTTTGAAGAACACGCAGCCATGAGAGATTTCCCTTCAGTTTATAGATCTTAAATCCTTGATCTCTTCTTCTCCTTAGCAAACCTTAATACACAGAATTGTTTTCTGTAATTGATGGAAGAGAGCACTCACCGCACATGAAGGGTTTTCTGTATATATATCTTATTGATAGGAGAAGAGGGCCAAGAATACACGTTCAAAAACCGTTCTAAACGTGTTATTCAAATAACTATTTTTATTCTAAATAATAATATTATAATTATTATAATTTACCCACTCCATCAAGGGTAAATATCTTTATAACAGTTTAAAGATATTGGGCATTCTTTTAATTGGCTAAATACTAGGTTAGTGGGTCACCCACTTAATTTTAATGTGGAAATAACAAACAGTGGCTATGAAAATAGAAAGAATGGTGCAATTCTCAGTGGTGTGCATTAGCCATTCCTTGGCATCTCGATGGAGTCTCTCATTCCTAGCAGCAAATAATTCTTCAGCAGTCTGGTTATCTTTGTTGAGAGGCTTGGTCAAATGCATCTTATAGGCTGACTTCACTTTCTGCACCCACACATACAATCACAAGTTGCACCGTTATTCTAATGTAACACATACAAGCATTTTTGTTCTTTCTAATCCCTTCATTTATCATTAGACTAAATTAAAAATATTAGGGAAAAAAAAGAAAAAAAACCGTCAAAGTAATTATTCATGAACTTTTAGGTTGTCTTTGATTCTTAGACGATTCTTAAATAATTTGAGGGAAGTGGAGAAAAATAGAGAGAAAAAATATAAGGAAATAACAAGTGAAAGAAAAAAAAAAGATTTAAAATCAAAAATCGTTTTTAAAAATTAGTTTGAACTCATTTTACTTATTTTAGCTCTTATCTAAAGATTAAATAATTTCAAAATATTCAAGTTTTTTTTATTAATTTTAATTGTATTTTATTTTATATTTTATATGTTAAAACAAAAATGAGAAAAAAAAAAATTTAATACTTTTTTCTTTCTTTAGTACATTTCTAATAACTTAAAAACTTTAAGGTCAATTAGTGGATTTTAACATGGTAAGAGTAACTTGGTCTTGAGTTTGAATCTTGTTGGTGTATTGTTTATTTACTCTATGCATTAATTTAACCTTGTGTAAGCCTAAAAAAGCATATAGTGATAACTTGAAGGATCATTTTACAACATTGAAAAGCTAATTTTCATATCATACACAAAAGTGATGGCCAAAGAAAAATTGATAGGTGGTAATAATGATCTTATTTATATTTGTTAAAAAGGTTCTATTTATCTCTATTTGTGAAACCAATCTCAGTTTTGATAATAATAAAATAAAATTTAAAACTAATAATTTATCCTAAGTATGTTTAGGTAAGAAGATTTTCAAAAAAATAATAAAAAATATTCTAAATCAAATAAAAATTAAAAAGAAGGAAAAAACCTCAAAGAGAAAAAGAGTCAAGACCCATTCCCTAGGATCTCTTTTGTAAAACTATTGGTGCACTAGGTTCATAGCACATTACATTATTATTGAAGTACATAAAATCATCCAAATGTCTAAATGGATTTTATTTTCTTGAATCTAATCCTTCCTAATTAAGCTTTTTTTTAAAGGGTTTATGAAGTTGAATAAAAGTTTCCAAGAATTTCAAGCCTCAAACTAGCTAGGGTCTTTTATACACTTTACAATATAATTGGTTGAAGTAGAGAGGAACTGATTAAGCTAGTTAGGCTCGACTTGGTGCACTTGCATTTTTTTATTTTTTATTTTTCTAGAAGTATACATTCAACCAATCAAAGTTAAACCTAAATTGGTTAAGGATAAACCTCAGCCAGTTGAGCCAATTGAACAATGGTAACTCCAATAACTAGTAGCCAATTGATTGGTCGAACCTAGACTGTGTCTAACAACTAGTTTGAGTTTCTAAATCCTATTTAAACATTTCAAATTTCTTATATTGATTAGGAAAAAGTTTTAAATCATTCTTAAATATTATTTAAGCCTTGTTAAAGTGTTTTCAGAGTAACTTGCTTTCAAACTTGTATTTCATCTTAGTACTATAGGAAAACCCATATTTCTCTATTCCCTATACCCAGATTAGTTTAGGTACATGCAAATATTTCCTAGGCTTTATCTAAATCTTATACTTAGTGAAAACAAGCAATTTTAAATAATAATATGATTTAGATATCAAAAAAGAAAACTTTAAATTAATTTGAATGTTTTCAAATCAAATCCATGCAGTGAAGTATTTGAATGAAGTCGTTTGAAGTCTCATAGACCCGTCTTCCGCTCGATGGCTCTTCCTCAAACCTTGGTACTCAACCAATGGTAAGAAAAGGAAGGTCGAGGCTATGACTCTTTCTTTGAAGATGGAAGACAACTCTTTAGAAACCCTCCCTAAATGGGTATTTATAAGGTTCTCCATAGGCTTAAGTGACTAGAGCCCATTAGGGGCTTGGGTCACTTAATCTACCCTAAAAGGCTCTTAATTGATTAATTAACAAAATAGGGCTATGCAATTAATTAATCAATTTAGAAACCTTGTTCACTAACTCATATGCAATCTTATCTAATTATCAAAATGTTTGTATGCATAAAAGTGAACCAAGATCCAATCCAACTCTCATAGACAATGTCATCAAGGTATATGAGCTTGAACAGGAACCATTGGGAATCCATAAGAGAATTAATTCCATAAGAATTCACTTTTGAAGTTGATTCAACATCCTATGATAGAGAATCAACTTCACTTCAGTACCCTATGTAAATAACAATGAGACAAAGCTTGGATTTGTGACCTACTATCCATTGCATGTAGAGTGCTCCCCATGAACCAGTGTCCATAATCTAATAGCTTAATGTTATATCACCTATCAAGATTAGCCTTCCAATCCTTGAGTTACATATCTCACCTATTATATGATTAATTGACATACTCTACCTTCAAAAAGCATATGTCTAATTTCCACTAGTGGAAATGTTATGACCAAAGTCTTCTAGATCACATGTCCTTTGAATCACCTAAGGGGACACACTATCTCAAACCCATAAGATATTATGGTGCCTCTATTAAGAATACCTATTACCACCACTAGCCTCCATCAACAGTGACCCCATCCATAAGGATATGTGACCACCTTAGGGTCTCACCCATAGGTTAAAGCCTCAATACCTTCTCAAGGTTGAGAGTCTATGCAGTATGGTAGCTTGGTGAATCATGATAATTAATTAATAGTCTTACATCATGATTCATCATAAGTTCTATCCAGTGTGAATTGCATACACTAGTGCACTCACTATGGGAAAACCATCCTGATAACCAAGATAAGTCATCCCTCCAATTAGGAGATAGTGCACTACAATCTCACAAGGATTTCCCAAATCCGTGAACCGATTGTGAACTACTTACCACTCTACAAGGAACCCATGACTTAGATCTTTTGTGCAACTCCTAATGCACTTAAGTCATATACAATGCAAGTGATGTGAGCATGTATGCTCAAATGACTAATTAATGCATATGGGAAACCAAAAAACATAGATAAATAAATTTATAAATTAATCTCAATTTGTTACTTTATGTCATGCTTTATAAGGCTCAATCCTAACAAGTACATCATTCAATTCTAGTTTTTGTGTATTTCATTGTACCAAAATTGTACACTAGAAGTTTTCTTCTTATCAAATTTTTTCTTATACATCTTGTGAGTTAGGCTTAATTGTATAAGGTATCAATTTAGTGAAAAATTTAAGTGTGAGGTATCACTTAGGGTTGTCCAAGTGTGGAGTGTCACTTGGGGATCTTTAAGAGTGAGACATCTCTTAAACAATGAGGTATCACTTAAGAAAAATTATAAGTGCCCATTAGAGCTAGTTAATCCAAGAGTAAAGTATAAAGGCTTCGTTTGGAAGCATAAATATAGTGGAACCTCAAGCTGGGATTGAAGCTTGAGGATAATGGATATAGGTTGAGTTGCTTCAAACCACTATAAAATCTTAAGTTCACATTTCTTTCTTTCCTTACTCTTTTTACTTTATATGCAATTGCTACAATTGTCACTTGCTTTGTAAGTTTAAATTTATAAACAGTGATCATCACCTTATTCAACTTCCCTTTCCCTCCCTTCCCTTCGCCCCCCCCCCCCCCCTCCCTTCTCTCTCTCTTCTAGGGTGATTACCTTAGGTCGGTATAACTAGAATCATAACAATTGATATCAAAGTAAGGCCTTTTGCTTAAAACTTAATAATCTATAAGGAATAGCAAATCAACCTAAGTTTCTACTCATTGGAGGTTTCTCAGTTTCAAAATAGATGTCAGATTCCAACCAAAATTGAAAACAAAAATATATATCATATTCTTTTTGTGATTTTGATTTATGGAAAGTCGTTCAAAATAGATATAATATTCCAACTAAAATTGAAAATGAGGTGTCCATTCCAAAGTCAATCCATGAGTGAAATGAGTAAGAAAAGAAAAATGCATAATTAAATGCTAAAACTATATGTCATCTGCTAGACTAGGGTCCTTATAAGCATGATATGATGTAATTAGATTCAGAATTAAATTCCTAAATGGATTTTTTTTTTTCATTTCTAAAGAATCAAAAACTCTTCTAAAGGAATGGATTCAGTGTCATTCATCATGAAAAGGATGATCAAATTGGCATAAGAAGTTTAGAAATGCTTCAAATTGTTTTTTCTATCTTATCGTATTGGTTTGAATTTTTTAATAAAGAACAATTGAAAATGTATTGAATTTTGATCATACTAAGAAAAATCATTTTAATGAAATTGACATAATTGCTATCCCAAGGTTTGGATTAAGAAGTCATCATTTATGAAAACCTTAGGTGAAATAAAATGATCACATGCTTGCATGTTTTAATGATGTTAAATTATGCATGTTATGTGTTGCATCTTTTAAATTGCATATGTTGGGAAATAACGATATGCTTTACATAAAAAATATTTCATTCCCTTACCATTTTTAGCAAATAATGCTTTAAATTGGAAAATGCTCTAAGATTGAGAAAATTTTTATTTGAAATATATTTTCAAATGAAAAAGAAAAGAAAGAGGAAAAATGATGTTATGCTTATTATTTATTTTTTGTGACATCATTTATGATTGATTAATAAATTCTCTTATCATACTTAATTGAAACTTTTTGTTGATGACAAAAAGGAGGAAAATTAGTAATAAGTTATTATAGTACTAGGATGATAATATTTGTTTCAACAATCTTGAATATTGATGCTTCATACTTCAATTATTACATACATGCATGCATCCTATTTGTTATCTTCCCAATTGCTAATTGCTCTTTGTGCTGTTAATATTTGGTTATATTATTTTTTAGCACCCTAAATATACTCCTTAAGATTCTTAAAATTGAACATTTTCTAAAAATCAAGGAGCAGATATTCAAGGGGGAAGTATTCGAGCAACTTTGATTTTGTCATCTCAAAAAGGAGGAGATTGTAAAACTAAAGTTTGGTTAATTTTGGTTTTGATGATAATAAAACAAAGTTTGACACTAATAATTTATTCTAAGTATATTTAGACAAAAAGATACCTAAAGAAGCAATAAAAGAAATATCAAGTCAAAGAAAAATCAAGAAGAAGGAGAAAACTTCAAAGAGAAGAGGAATAAAGACCTATTATCTAGGATCTTTTTGTAAAGTTGTTAGTGCACTAGGTTCATATTACATTACTTTTTTTAATTGAAGCACATAAATTCATCTAAGTATCTAAATCGATTTTATTCTCTTATAAACTAAATGATTTCATGTTCTTGATTAGAACTATGAATCTAATTCTTTCTAAACTTGTTTTAAAAGATTTATGAAGTTGAATATAAGTTGTTAGAGGTTCCAAGCCTCAAACTAGGTCTTTTATGCACTTTACAGTGCAATCGGTTGAGGTAAGGAAGAACATGTTCAATTGACGTGCACTTGCACTTTGTTTCTTTTAGTAGCATGTGTTCAACCATTGACGTTAAGCCTCAACTAGTTGAGTCGATTAGCCAACAATAATCACAATGGCTAGTAGTTTGTCAATCGGTTCATCAACTTGTTAAACCTAAACTATGCTTAAGAAACATGACTAGTTTAGGTTTCTAGCTCTTATTTAAAGGCTCCAAGATTCTTGTATTAATGGGAAAGAGTTCTAAATGATTCTTAAATATTATTTAAACTTGAAGGAGTGTTTTTAAAGTGTACTTAAAGAGTTCATCTTAGTGCACCGTTCAACCTTATTTTTCTTATATTCCATTATGCAAAAATTGTAAACTAGAAGTTTTATTCTTATTTAATATTATTTTATGTACCTAGTGAGTTGGGCTCAATTGTAGGGTATCACTTGAGGGAAAAATTTAAGTGTGATGTATCACATAAGTTTTGCCAAGTGTGAGGTATCTCTTGGAGATCTTCAAGAGTAAGGCATTTCTCAAGGAAAAATACAAGTGCCCACTGAAGCCAATTAATCGAAGTGTAAACCTTGAAGGCTTGATTTGGAAGCTTTGGGATAGTGGAATCTCAAGCATGGGATTGAATCTTAAAGAGAGTGGATATATGCTAGATTGCTTGAACCACTATAAAATCTTAAGTTTTCATTTCTCTTTTCCTTTACTTTCTTTACTTTATATGCAATTGCATTTCATTATACTTGTTATATTATTACATACAATTGTCACTTGCTCTTTATATTTAAATTTGTTAAAAGCAACCATCACCCTATTCACCCTCCCCTAAGCAATTATCTTAGGTTGGTATAGTTAAAACCCTAACACTATTTAATTAAGACTTATTTACTGCATCTAGGTTTTATTTCTTAGTACCTTGGTTTTATTTGGAATCTAATGATCTAAATTTTATTAAATACATTAATGACTCAAATTTGAAATTTAGTACCTAATAAGTACTTTATCATTTTCCTAACTTGGATACATATTTTCCATTACTTAATAACTTATTATAATTAGTAATGAAGATTAATAATCAAATGACTTGCCACAAGTGTATGCATGAGCACAATGTTTATGGTTATCATTAATGGGTAAGTAGAAGTGCACCTTAAACAACAGCAACTCTTTTTGTAGTTGGGATGCAGGGCTTTGCATCTTTTCACTAGCTTGACTTTTTCTTTTTAGGCCAACCATATGTAGTAAGGAGTTCCCTTTTTTATCTGTAGCTGATAATAGACTTCTTGCAAGCAATTCAGATTTTGATACTATATCAAAAATTTCAATATGACGGTAAAGGATTGCCACATGTAGTATGTTCATTCCCTCCTTATTAGTATGCTCAAGTGCTTGAGGATGACAAACCAGTATTTCTTCAACAATGTCTTGAATGTTTGATATTGTTGCCAAAAATAATGGAGCTTCATCGCTCTTCTTGTACTTGTAGTTGGTTGAACTTTCTTGGTAGTTTTGCCCTTCATTTTCTTGGAAATTTTGGCCTTTCTTTTCTTGGGATATTTTTTCTTCCTTTTCTATATCCAACTCCTTAGTCTCACCTAAGCCAACTTCTTGAGAATTAACACTAGGATGCCATGATGTATCATTCTTTACCAAAAGCTTGACGAGTCCTTGAAGTGAATAGCATCTGCTTTTAGTAATATGAGACATGTTAGATTACTTTTACATAATATATTGAAATACAAAAATGTATCACAAGTAAATAATCTAGTATTATATGATGTTTAGGTATGGAATATTATTATATTGAAAAGGGTAATTGAAATCTAATAGTACATATTAATCCAACCACAATAGCTTTCAATAATACATTTGTAATTTAATCGATTATAAAGGGTGAGGAATATTTTACAATTTCTTTTACAAGTAGTGCATAGATGGATCTATAAAGAAGATTTTGTTTTCCTTTTCTCTTTTTTTAATATTTTCTAAAGGCCTTTTAAAGTTATAAAAAATTGGGTAATTGCCAAAAATGAGAAATAGTCACATGGAAAAATAGTTTCATTTCTTTTCTACATTGCATTTGTATTGAAATATCATTTTTTTTATATTTAATGTATTCAACATTGCCTTGGTATGATATCTATTTGTTTATACCTTAGAGTTGTTCTTTAAAAGTGTGATCTTTGTATGAAAATATTTATTTTTAAAATTTTCCTTCTTTCACTTTGAGTAAAATAAAAATGGGTTCTAGAATATGTGCATGTGAAGGATTCCCCTTTTGATCACTCCTAATCATATAATTATTTATCTACCAAAAATTTCACATAGCGTGGCTGAAAGTTATATACCTAAATTATTTAATAATCTCCTATACAACTTATGTAACCTATCATAACTTAATTTATAGAACCAAATGTTTTTGAACAAAAAATTATATATATATAACTTATAAAATTTTCAATTACCATTTTCAATAATCACTTAATAAATTTGAGTTTAAATATAGATTTATGAGGGATTTTTTGTCATCCATTAGAAATTGGCATCATATGGTTTAGAAAACATCATTACTTTGTACTTGATTATTATGATTTACATATTTAACTCTCATTCCTTTCTATAACTAAGTTATGTTTCTTCATTTCTTTATTCAATGGTCTAGATTTACCCATACACATTAATGACTCAAATTCAAAATTCAATAAAATAATAAATCAGTATCCTAAATTTTTTTTCTATGAAATCTAAAAGAACAATTGAAGCCTTTTTTAGCCTAACAATAGGCTTGGGTTGAGTATTGAGTCTTTTGAGCATTTCAGATGTTGGTTAATCAAGAATTGTTGTATGTTCAAGAAAGAATTCATGTAGTTTGAGAAGCAATTTGCAAAACCTATTAATAACATTTGTCTAGTTACAAATTGTAGTGAAAAGCTACCCATGTGTGTTTCTTTAATTTGTTTTCCTTTAAGGAATTATGTATGATAAAATTTATCAAGTATTTAGTTTGAATATATTTAAGGATATAAAAGAAATAATGATATATGTATAATTTTTTAATTTAAATTTTTTTATAATTTATTTATAAATTTTAGTTTTTTGATATTTAATTATTATACAAAAAAATATATAAACATATTCATTAAGAAGATTATTATGATAGTTTTTATATTTTGGATGATAAGGCAATGAAATTTACAAATAAAATTTGTTAGCCCAAGGGTTCTCCTAATCCCGTTTTAATGATAACAAATCATGGTTAAGTAGCTAATTGGTTTAAATTATAAAGAATTTCAGGTGTTAGTTTGGAAATTCATCAAATGACTCAATGGATTCAAGATCAAGACATTTGGAAGACCTTTAATCATAAAAAAACATATGTAAGATGAATGCATGGGTGCACTTAGGATTTTTTATGAATTCCCCAATTTTTTATGGCCAATGCCAAGGGAATTTTGATTTTTGGTAAAACAAATTGACCATTTTCTAAGTATATATTTATATGATGTTCTATATGATGCATATGATTGCATGCTGTGAGAGCATCACTCGAGTACTCCCCTATGGTCGCTTCCTTTCCCAAGTATTCAAGGATGTTGGCATTAACCTTAGTAGAGAGACGAACTTTGAGGATTCCAGTACATATGATACATATGATGATCAATCCATGGGGCGAATGAAATTTGAGAAGACTCCAAATGGTTTTTGGATCAAAAAAGAAAAGAGAGCATTGCCACGGGGACAACAATAAACACACCTTAGAGTTGAGAAGGAGGCAAGGATTAAGCAGATGAAGAGTGGAGTAGAACCTCAGGGTAGACTAGACCCTCAGAGTGGCTACTAGCAGAGAGGGCTCGAGCTTGATATTCCCTTACTTCAAGCAAAGATTCCTTCATAGATCAGGGGTGTTTAGTTTGAGTCCACTTTCTCTAAGCCGATGATGACTTAGCCGGCTTTTATAAACAAACCATCTACTCAACCATTATACACCGAGCCCACCTATACTAAGATACCACAGCCTTAGGTACCTTCTACTCCTAACCATGCTCCTTGAATGGATTTATTTGCTCAAATTAGCTTTCTTGGTACTTGTATGGTGGAGCTTGTAGTGGTCAGTGACACATGATTTTATTCTATGGAGGATAGGATGGACAAGAATCAGACTGCGTTCACTTAGCAGTTTGAGTATCTCCAGTAGAGGATTAATTGCATTAAGGATTGCATGGTGCGTTAACATGAGGACATTATGGCCTACTTGCGTTCCGTGTTTCTACCTCCACCTCCTCAACCTTGATTCATTTAACAACTCCCTTATTCCTTTTTTATGTTGCCAAAGGGGAAGATATTTTAGGATCTAGGAGGCTAGATATAAGAGACTCATACATGCATATCATCTTTGTTATATCATACATTGCTTATCTTTAGCTATGTTAATTTGATTGGACATATGATGTACTGACTAATACATTTGACTTATGATATATGATATGCCTATATATTTGATGACTTGTATTGTTTGTTGTTGCAATACTCTCTAACATGTCTTGATCTTTTTGTTTTCAATTCTTAAATTTTGATTGTTAATTCATGATTGGTTTAAGGGGAAGATTTTTTTCCTCCTAGATAACCAAGGTTTTTCATCATCAAAAAATGGGAGATTGTTACCCTAAGGGTTCTCCTAATCATGTTTTAATGATAGTAAATCATGGTTAAGTGGCTAATTGATTTGAGTTATAAAGAATTTTTGGTATTAGTTTGGAAATTCATCATAGGACTCAATGGAGGCAAGATCAAGACATTTGGAAGACCTTTAATCATAAGAAACATATGTAAGATGAATGCATAGGTGCATTTGGGATTTTCATATCTTTTCATACATTTTTAAAAACTGAGTTTATGCATTAAAGTTACATTTCCATCAAAAACCCAAGTTTTATCAAATGAACCTTAGGCAAACCATTTAAAAATTAGCATATTAATTGATTCATGCCTAATTGGTGTCTCAGCTGATGTATGTCCAGCTGGTGCTCCTTGATGGCAGGTGTAATCAACAAAATTTTTAACCTATAACACCATGAACTAGGGTAGCAAATACAAAGCTACTATAGCATAGTGACTCTAGGATCGTTCCATTGGGAAGGGTACTCAAGGTTGAAAATGATACCAATTCAAAGTGAATTGGTGCTGTTTCATTTCAAGATTAGCTTAAGAAATAAAACACAAACTTTGGTTGAAAAAGGTATGGACTTAGATTAACAACACAACAAGTGATGAAAATAACTTAAGAAGAAAAGCATTCCTTGGAGATTCAGGTATACAGAGGAGGTTCCTCATGCAAAAGCATAGCTTAGGTCACTTGGTTCAATTCCTCACATTAGAGAATTAACATAAAGTCAATTCTCTAACAGGTGCTGCATAAATGCATCCCTCAATTGGATTTCAGCTCTAATTCTCTCACTGATGCAACTTGCAATGGTTTGAGCCTCTCACTTAGCCTTTACCATTCAAGATGATCTTTAACCTTGGATTACCCGTCAAAAGCTCGCAAGAGGTAACTAATGGATGTCTCCTAAGAGTCCAAAAGCTTACCAAGTGTTGGCTATTCTAGAAAATCCTACCTTCAAGTCACCTACCAGAGGCTCGCAAGGGGTAAACTAGTGCATCTCCATGGTTAGAGATCACTTGCCTTACCAAGTGTTGGCCCAGGTGACTCCAAGGTGTTTTAAGTTAACTAAAAACATTAGAAACCATTCACGGGACACACTTACTCTTCATTCTTAGCTGAAACCACAAAGCTTCTGATTGATGCACTTGGAACCTTTCCCGGCAACCTTAGCTCCAAGGAACTAAAAGGTTTAGCTACTCATTCTCTGGGGAAAACTCCTCAGAGAGTGCATAACTTAGTAAAAATATTAAAATACAAAGAGAGAAGGTAAGGTAGTGAAGAGCTAAAGCTCTTTGTATTTCTTTCTTTTAAACTTACAAAAGGTTCAACAACCAGCACACACTCAGAACAGGCTCCTCGGGCTCCATTTTAAACCAAAAAATACAATTACAGCTATCCCTTGATATTTTTCCAAATTCCTAACTTAAAAGCTAAGGAAATCTATCATTGGTGACTTACAAGGAGAATTTAGGCATTTAGGCAACAAAAATCTAATGGAAAATATCTCCAAGAGTCGGTTACAAATATCAGGAAGCACTAAGGACCACTTCGCAGGTGAAAGATGAGGTCTGCGAAATTTCGCAGGTACTCAAGAGGAGCTGCGAAATTTCTTCATAGCAGCCAGCTGCTTCAACACCTTTGCAAAGTGGACTTCCAACTTGAGGTGTTTGGCTTCCATCGCGGCGTGAAGCTTCAGGGGAACTCCATAGCACTGTGCAAAAAGGCTGCGAAACCATTCCGCAACAAGAATGGTGATTTCGCAGCACTTTACTGAAGCCTTTCTTCCTTCAGCTTGGAGCAGTTATCATGCAAAGGCTGTAACTTCCTCATTTCAAATCCAAATTGCACACGGTTTGAGGCATTGGATTGTTGACTTCCCAAGCTTTCTAATGACATATTGTATGCATAATTTGGACTTCAGGAAGTGCTCCAAAAATGGCTGCAGTGACTGTCATCAAGAGTGCTCCACGGCTGATTTCTCTTTGCTTCCCCTTTTGCACTTCCACTTTGCTTATGGCAAAAGAGCTTCAAGGCTTTGATTCTTCATGCCTCTGAGCTTCCCATTGCTTGCCAAGGATTCCATATAACTCTCCTCAATCTCCTAATGCTTTGGTGATCAAATTACTAACAAAAAACACCAAAACTTATACATTTTGATTAGAATTGATTGCAAGGGGCCTTAACATGCTAATTGGGTTAAAAGGCACTAACTACTACTCAAAAGTGTTTAAAAGGATTAATTATAAGCTAGCAAATAGCACTTTTTGAGTAGTAATCATTAATTTACTTAAAGACCTTGCCAAGTGTTAGAAGAGAAAAAAAAAAAAGATAGGTTTTGGGCCAAAAAAGATGAACCGGTTGAGGCAGTGGCCAATGGGCTCAATCAACTAGGGTACCGATCGACCAGTTACACTTTCCCAGTCGATTTCCAATCGAGAGATGCAAAAAATCTTCTCTCTCTTCCAATAGCTTTTCTTTCTCGGTCGAGGGATATCTCTTCCCAATCGAGGTCCAGTCAAGGCCTAATGGCCACCTACCATGCATTTAATGTCCAACGGCTAGTGAACCAATCGACCCCCAACTCGACCAGTCAAGACTACTTTTTGGCATTTTGGCTCCTGACGCTAGAAACCTATAAACTGAGAGTTCCACTTCATTTATGAGTAAGAGAACACCTGAATTTATTTGTTTACCTACTTGTTCTTATCGCAAAAGCTCTCATTCTTTCTTTAGTGCATTAAACCTTCATTTGCATATTCCTTAGTGCACCCTTGTGATTCTTCTTAGCTTTTAAGTTGTATTTGAGCCCTTGTTGAGTTAGGTTGAGAGATTTAAGCTTATTATTTGAGTGTTAAAAGCTTCAAGCGAGTAGAGATTTGAAGAGATTGTATAAGAACCCATTGAAGCCAGAATCCAAGTGTAAAGGTGATTAGAAGCTTGGTTGAAGCTTCAAGTATAGTGGAACCCTTACTCGATTAAGAGCTTGAGGAGAGTAGACCTAGGCAAGGAAGTGTTGAACCACTATAAAATCCGAGTTTGCTTTATCTAACCTTATCTATTTATATTTGTGCTTCTTGTGTTTAAATTTATTGTGTTTGAAAAAGAATTTTAATATTTCAGGTTTTATTTAATTCAAATTAATTAATTTAATCAGGTTTTATTTTAATATTTCTTTTTTTTTTTTTTTTTTTTTTTTTTTGCATGGGATGTCAAAATATCATAAATATCAACAGTTGGTCTTTCTCTTGGTGGACCAATATTCTATCGATATATTTGACAATATTGTCCAATTTTTGGCAAGCAAAGATTTCAACCTTTTTTTTTTTTGTATCAAGGCTAGTATGATATATCGAAATTTTGATTCTATTTCTAGAAATTTTAATCTTTGTAAATAACTACTATGTTTTAATTTTAAAAATAAAAAATAAGAAGTATATCCAATTGATGCCTTAGTGCTCATTTAGATATGCTTCTTGGTTTTTATTTTGAAGGGTAGAAAATAATAATAACTTCTATAAAATATATAAAATACAATAACTTTTATATAAAAAGTACAAACTTAACTTATGTTCTTAAAAATATAAACTTAACTCATATTTTTAAAAATTACTTTTAAATTTTCTAAAATTTGAAGTAATATTTTTTTTAATATCTCATATTTTTTAACAAATTTTAAAATCATTTTGTTTTTTAATTAAGTTTCAAAGAGTTCTTATATTTTATAGAGATATTATGATTACTTTCTATTTTAGAAAAGAGAAACAAAAAGTTTATCCAAATTACACCTTATTTTCTATTGGAGACACTTATTATTTTTTATTTTTAAATGTAGAAAATAGTAATAGTTTCTATATATATATATAATATAGGATTTCTTAGAGGTTTATATTGAAAATGTTATGGATTTAAAAATTGATTGAAAATTGAGATAATAAAAAAATTTACTATCTTAAATTATAAAATTTATTAAAGTAATTTTTAAAGACATAAGATATGTTTACCATTTGTTTTAAAGTTTTTACTTTTTATTTAGATGTCTCATATTATATATATAGGAAATGGAAACAGTGGGTGGTTTGAAGGCCACTAAATAATAAATGTGATATCCTACATTGGATAAGGGAAAATGTTTTTAGTGTTATATATATATATAGACTTCTTTTAACATTGTAGACACATTTTAAAGTCGCGAAGGCCCCTTTAGGTCCATAGTGGTTAATATCTACACGATTGAAAGCGAGTCATTACAAATGTATCAAAGTTGATCCTCGACTCCTATATGGGGGTTTCTTTTGGCTTCATGAGAAGTGTTTCTCTATTTGACCCTACAATCTCGTGAGACACAACGAGTATATTGTATTTATATGACGGAGGAGGGGTTGGGGTATTTATGTCTCACATGGGATAGGGGAATATCTATATATATATATATATATATATATATGAGTTCCTCTTAATCTCGTAGACATTTTAAAGTTGTAAGAGTCCCTTTAAGCCCAAAGTAAATAATATCTACACAATTGGGATGAGACCGTTACAATAGATATAATTTTTAAAACTGAGATTAGAATCAAGAAAGGAGGTTTTCTTGGTCAGACCATGGGTGGGGCATTTTTACAAAAGATTGATCATATTCTTCCTCCTCTTGGCTAGATGCATTAAATTGAAACAAAATCTTATTTACTTAGGAAGTATGTCCAAATGAAGCACTAAAATTTAAATTTCTAATTATATTTTAAATTTCTTATGCAAAAGCTTTTAAGAACACTAACCTTCAAAATAAATAAGTATGGTGCTTACCAAAACTTTTCATATCTCACCTTTCACCACTTGTCTTGATGTTGTCCTTGGAGGGCCACTCTGGAAAAGAACTTTAATTGTGAGATGTTTGGGCCACTATTTGTTAGGAAAAAAAAAACATATGTAACAGAAAAGGAAAGAAGCACTACTTAACAATTATAAGAAGTTGAGGTAAATAAATAATGGTGAATGGATATGAAAAAGAACCAAATTTTATTAAACAAATCCATTAGACAAATCCTTATTTTACTAGATAGGAAAATTTGAGGGAAAAAAAAATTACATCCATTAGAGCCCCATTTCGTAAAATGGAAGAAATTATAAACATTAAATTTTACTTGCTCAAGTTCCATTCTACACCATGCATGGGTTCTATTCTATTTATTGAGCGAATAAATATTAAATCCATTAAAATATGTTCAATTGAGTTGGATTAACTTGAAAGCTTGAATGTAAACCATACATTGTTTTATAAGATAGCTAATTAATTTGTTTCCAAACTATATTTTTCAGAAAGAAAAAAAAAAGGAGAAAATATATAAAACTATATTTAGCATTCCAAAATTATGTTAATGCCCATACCCAATTTCTAAAAAATGTTATTATCTAAATAAAAAAAACAAAAGTAATTGAATAAATGAAGAATAGATATTGATGAGGAAGGAGTTAAATGTACTATACTGGAGTTAATGAGTTTCTCCATGAGTCCTTGTGGCGGTCTTGTTGAGATCATGAGTTCGTCCATGAATCCTCGTCTTGTTTTTATCTTCTTCTTTTCAAATGCAGTTGGATTGCATGCAAGATATTGAAGAGCGGTCATTGAATCTTGATCTCTTTCTTCAATTAAATATGAGTAGCTCTTCGCAATATAATGGGCCAATTCTATTTCATGTTAATTTTGTAGAGATAACACAAAAAACAAAAATGTTAGATTAGTAACCTAATGTTGTCTTTGCATCCCAAAAAATATTTGAAAAAGAAAATATACATAAATTATCTTATTTGATTAATTAAATAAAATCAAAATTATTTAAAATTTATAAATTTTTATAAACTATTTAATTTTTATAAACAAAGAAAAACAAAGAAAAATAAATTTGAAGATGATATTTAAGTAAAGCTTATTGATTTTAAACTTATTATTAACTTTTTAAATTTTTTTTTTTTGGATTTTTCTTTATTTGCTTTCCCTGATACTTTCTCCATTTCTAAGATCCACATGACATGCACCTAGACTAAAGGGGACTATGGCATATGCAAATTATCTAAAACGTGTAACTTAATATTTTTTTTTACTAGTAACATTTATGTTTTGAACTTTGAAAAGAAGACATGACATGATATGTCCCCTTAAAGTATAAACTCCCTTTGTACAAACCCATCACATGCCCTTCAAGCTTAACCAATTAAATATGAAGTTTTTAAATTATTTTAAGTGGGTTATGAATTTTCTTGACCAACATAGTTTTGGGTACCATTTTTAGGCCTAAAAAAGAGGTTTTGAATAATAAAAACTCTTTTGTTGTATATTTGATTACATTTAAGAAGTTATTTGGAGAAAAATATTAAGACTTAAAAGTAGCAAAAGTAACTGTTGGCCAAAAAGGGCTTTGGGAAGCTAATATTTCTTTAAAAGTTTATTTAAAAAATTATATCAATATTTATAACTTCATTTAAACTTGGTAACCAAGCATGCGTCTGGGTACATTTTTAGTATTTTTTAAGAGTAAAATATAGTAATAAATTCTATATAAAAACTAGAACCTTATATCTTTAAAAATTTTGCAATTTGAGGTAGATAAATTAAATATTTTGATACCTTAATTTGTAAAACCATTTTTTTTCTTTTTTTCTTTTTTTTCTTTTTTTATAAATCATTCATTGCTTTTCAATGTAAGTATCTAAAAAATTCTGGTATTTTATATGTTATTATTTTGTAATTTTAAAAATAGAAATGAAATGAAAATAATAAATCTATTTTCAAGAAATTAAATATATTTCTTAAGAAGTCCCTTTAAGGAGGAGTTAAGTGATTACTACTCAAAAAGTGCTATTTGATAGCTTGTAATTAATCCTTTTAAACACTTTTGAGTAGTAGTTATTGCCTTTTAACCCAATTAACATGTTAAGGACCCTTGCAATCAATTCTAATCAAATTGTGTTAAGTTTTGGTGTTTTGATAGCTTTTTGATCACCAAAGCAATATGAGATTGAGGAGAGTTATGTGGAATCCATGGCAAAGCAATGGAAAGCTCAGAAACATGAAGAACCAAAGCTTTGAAGTCCTTTGCCATAAGCAAATCCGGAATGCAAGGAGGGGAAGCAAAGAGAAATCTGCCATGAAGCATTTTTTATGACAGTCATGTCAGCCACCTTTGGAGCACTTCCTGAAGTCCAATTTATGCATGCTATATGTCATTTTAAATCTTAGGAAGTCAGCAATCCAATGCTTCAAACGGTGCACAATTCGGAGCTGAAATGAAGGAGTTACAGCCGTTGGAAGCCGAACACTGCAAGCTGAAAGCCAACTTCGCAGCGCTGCGGAATCAACCTTTTGCTGCGAAGTGATTTCACAGCCCTTTTTATGCGTCTGCGAAATCTCGCAGACCACGTTTTCACCTGTGAAATGGTCCTTAGTGCTTCCCGATATTTGCGACCGACACTTTGAGATATTTTTCTTTAGATTTTTGTTGTTTAAATCCCCAAACTCTCCTTGTAAGCCACCAATTATAGGATTCCTTAGCTTTTAAGTTAGGAAAAAGGCTAAATATCCATGTAATAACTATTAATGTAATATTCATATAAATAGCTCCCGGGGAGCCTGTTCTGAGGGTGATGAACCTTTTGTAAAAGTTGGAAAGAAAGTAAAATACAGAGCTTGAGCTCTGTCTTACCTTCTCACTTTGATTGTATTTTTCATTTACTAAGTTATGCACTCTCTGAGGAAGTTTCCCCAGAGAATGAGTAACTAAACCTTTAGTTCCTTGGAGCTAAGGTTGCCGGGAAAGGTTCCAAGTGCAAGAATTAGTAGCTTTGTGGTTTCAGCCATGAATGAAGAGAAAGTGTGTCCCGTTAATGGTTTCTATATTTTTAGTTAACTTAAAACGCCTTGGAGTCACCTGGGCCAACACTTGGTAAGGCAAGTGATCTCTATCCATGGAGATGCACTAGTTTACCCCTTGCGAGCCTTTGGGAGGTGACTTGAAGGTAGGATTTTCTAGAATTGCCAACACTTGGTAAGCTTTTGGACTCCAAGGAGACATCCATTAGTTATCTCTTGCGAGCTTGAGAAAAGAAGTCCAAGGTTAATGATCACCTTGAATGGTAAAGGCTAAGTGAGAGGCTCGAACCATTGCAAGTTGCATCAGTGAGAGAGAATTAGAGCTGAAATCCAATTAAGGGATGCATTTGTACAGCACCGGTTAGAGAATTGACTTTATGTTAATTCTCTAATGCGAGGAAACGAACCAATTGACCGAAGCTATGTTTTTGCATGAGGAACCTCCCCTGTGAACCTAAATCTCCAAGGAATGTTTTTCTGCATAAGTAATTTCCATTACTTGTTGTGCCGTTAGTCTAAATCTAAACCTTTTTCAACCAAAGTTTGTGTTTTATTTCTTAAGCTAACCTTGAAATGAAACAGCACCAATTCACTTTGAATTGGTATCATTTTCAGTTTGAAAACCCTTCCCAGTGAACGATCCTAGAGCCACTATGCTATAGTAGCTTTTCTTGCTACCCTAGTTCATGGTGTAATAGGTTATAAATTTTGTTGATTACTCCCTCCATCAAGGAGCACCAGCTGGACATGAATCAGCTGATACACCAATTGGGCATGAATCAAATGGCGCCGTTGCCGGGGAAGGTGTCAAGTTTATAGTGATACTATTTCAGAGTACTTGTGATTTTCATCACAAGTTTGGTAACGTTTCTTTCACTTTATTAATTCTCTTTTTTTTTTTCTTTCTACTTATTCATAATCTAAATTCAGCTTAGTTTTATTTTGTTTTTGTAGCCCTGTTTTCTTTTGTTGTCCTTTATTTTCATTTTAGTTACAGATAGATACTAGTTGTGTATGCCAAATTGGATACGAGACAGTGAAGGAAGGCTTGTGAAACGTGATACACCTTATAATAAGGAATTGGAATTGAGCTTGAATATCATGGAAGCTACACCTGAAGATTAGCATAGTCACCAAGGTCGTCAAGACAATCTCATGAATTTAGATCAATGAGGGACTGCATGCATCCACCTCGTATGAGTGCACCATCATGTATAGTGCCTCCTACAGAGCAGCTAGTGATTAGACCGTATATTGTTCCACTTCTACCAACTTTCCATGGGATGGAAAGTGAGAATCCCTACGCATATATCAAAGATTTGAAGATGTTTGTAATACATTCCAAGAGGGAGGAGCTTCAATGATT